>NC_083598.1:49727565-49878525 GCF_020882245.1 Rhopalosiphum padi | reverse complement strand
TAGAATATGTATGCACGATAAGTAGTCGAAAAAAATGCTTTAATTCTCCACTTTGTGAGTGGACTTCGATAAAAAATTAGATGTAGTTTTACTTATAAGACGTTAAGTTTTTTCAAAGTTAAAATTTCCACTATTTTTCAAATAGAAATATAACGGAAAAATTGTTTTCGTTGTTTTGTGTAATTTAAAAAAAGAATAATCGTAGACTTCAAACTATCACAAAATGTTGATGTTAGCATTTCCTACAAATAGAAAAGTTTTATTGTGGTAAAGTAAATTAAATAAATGATTTTAATATTAAACACTATTCATTTATTATTAGCATCATCTGAAAAGTATTTTGAAATATCTAGTATACAAAACAGTATTAAACTTCACAATATACTTATTAATTATAAAACATTACTTTTACATCTATCATAGTTAAATAATAGCCATTAAACAAAATATGTAGATAATAAAAACAATAATAACAAAAAAATTTGTAGACAGACTTACGAAACGGAAGACATCCTATATAAATTTAATCAAATATATAAAAATTATAATTTTATAAATTTAGAATAAGCGATACATAAACTAAATAAATAATTTTTATTATAAAATGTGTAGTTATAATTATAATGTTCATAGTTTGGTATAAATTATAAAAAATACATATTACATATTATATTACGGTTTAAGTAGAAAAATTGGACATTGTAAACACTAACTGGACGTCCGACGTTGTATTATACAAAGCACGTAATATTTGAATGTAAATTTATGTATATTACATAATTACAATTTATGTACATTTATGTATACCTAACACACACGCCCTTCATAACCGTGATGAGGAAGTTGATTATGTGTTATTGGATATTTTACCACTTTTCGTTTTAAAGTTGAACCGGGATTGGAGCGCCGCACAGATTTACCTCGGGAGGAAAGAGCTGGTCTAAGCGAAAATGTGGTATTTAGACTTGCTATGGATTAATTTAAATCTCCATTTGGTATACTAATTCTCCATATGGTCTAGGTGAGTTTGAAGGTTTGCAGATACTATGAATGGATTGTCATGCATAGATGAGATAATTACATTGTCGTCGGCATAGTCTGCTACGTATGTATTTAGTGTAATTGGTTAATCTGCGGCGAATATATTATAGAGAATGGATGACAAAATGCCCTCCTGTGTGACCTAATGTTAAACATCAGTTCGTAATAATAACGTAATATAATATTATAATTATGAAAATAAAGAAGGAAATAAGAATAATAAATAATACTAATACGTAACGAAAACATAATATATACATAATACATATAATAATAAAAATTATAGTTATTGTTTTGATAAGATAACGAATCGGCTATTTATTTCTGATTGTCAGAATACCAGTTAAGATAAAAAGGTAATAAAAGGTCTAATGTAAACTCCGCCAGTTTTAATTTCAACGGCAATAGTTGTGGATTTCGAATTAACAATTCATAATACATGCAAAAAAAATATGGCCTAATGTTAATTTAGTAGAATATCGATTTCATCTCAGTCAATCATGATGGAGGGCAATACAAAACTTTGGACTGAGTGTTGAATATAAAGGTGAATCAGAAATCAGTAAGTGGCTTCATCTATGTTTTGGAATATTGTTTTTATCTCTCAAAAAACTTTTCGATGTATTTGCATTTACTTTAAAAACAATCATGTCATCCGACCCAAGAGTAATTAACATCTCAGACTACCTTGTTGACAATTAAATAAATAAGCAATGATTAATTAAAAACGAATTACTTTTAAACAAAGCCTTTGAGTTTTTTATAGCTGAAATTATAGACATAATTTATTAACTTGTGAATTAAATGTTTAAAGTTTTTGGTAATGGTAAATGCAATAATAAAAATATATTTTCTTTTTAAATAAAATTTGCTTATTGATTTAAAAGAATAATATAAATTCACATAACACAATAATTATTTGGGTATACATTTACAAAAATATATACGCCCCGAATACTTTAATTTGTTATAAATACCTAGTTTAAAACTCTCATTAATAGTAATTGGATTATTTTATTTTTTTTGTAGTTCGAGTATTATGTTGAATAATAATACCTTATTGTAATAGGTAATGATGAAACATAATAATGTAAGTACTATAAAATAGAATGTGTAGACAAAACACAAGAAAGAAGATCGGTTTTAATTTTTTTTTTTTTACTAATTTTTATAAATATAAATTAAAATAGGAATTTTTGACTTACATTTCTTCGCCGAAATTATAAAACAATTTTAAATTAATAGATACTATTAAAATATTAAAACCGTTAAGAAACATTTTAATATTTGATTTTTTAATGACGTTTTTTTAGTCTTTTTTTATAAAGCATTACATTTTATTGTGTGTAATGTAAATATATACTGCTGTAATCTCGTTTTGGAAAAGAATCTAAGTACCAATACTCATAGGCGTAACTTGAACTCGTTTCACGTAGGTGCAAAAATAATTTTTCAGAATCTCTACACATTTTCATAATCTTTTTTAAATTTAATTTTTATAATAAAACTGTTTTATAATTTTTACAACTATTTTTCATTCAACTAATTTTAAGCAAACATTTTTTTTATATATATTATAAGTTTTATTCCAAACAATAATAAAATAACTACTTTTTTTTAAACTATAATTAATTTTTATAAATTACAAAGAAACTTTATAGAAATCAAATTTTTTTTACATAATAATATAGTATATTGATAAAATAATATTAATAATACTATAAATTAACATAAATTTGAAACCAAAATTATTTTAGTTCCAATCGTCTTCCTCGAATTGTTGATTGTGCATCGAATTGGTCAATAATTATATCAAAATTGTATTCATATTTTTTTTCTATATGTAATAAAGCCAAACCCTTTGTCTTTCTTGGTGAATACTTTTTCGAGTATAAGTTATAAGATGGCGTAACGCGTAGGTAACAACTGACGAAAATGAATGTTCTGATGAAGCTGAACTCATAGGAATTGATAATACAAGTTTTAATAATTTATTTAAATTGTTGAAACATAAAGTAAGACTAGTAGAAGTAATTAAATCAGTTATCATTTAAAAAAACTAAAACATGCGATGATAATGTGAATAACTGATAAAGTAGGGAATATATTGTAACCAAAGAACCTCTTCATAAACCATAGTATTGGTAAATATATATTTTATATTATAGACATAATCTAGAAATTTTAGATGTTTTTGTCACATTTACACGGCTTTATAATTTATGCCATGAATACAATATTTTATTGGATATTTTAAATTTAAACTATAATTGTAAATTATGATGTCTTACTATTTCTCACCGCGGTCCTTACAAAATTCACTTGGAGTCATTGGTTGAATTTCTATAAATAAATGACAACATATTTTATTCTATTGGACTGTATTTTTGAATTGTTAAAAAACATATCATTAAACAGACTAACACAACTGTATTATACTATTACTCGGACAACTACTGTGATATATTTAACATTTAATATTTATAAAAATAATTACAAACATTACCGAATAATTGTGCTTACTGTTGAAAATATTGGATATTTTCTTTACATTTTTGAAAAACATTTGTACATAATTATCTAAAGGTGATAGATTTGATTAATATGTATGTAATTTTTATAAAATCTATATATAAAAATTTTATTAGATGTACCTATAATGTATTTGTTACTCTAAATGTTATAGATCTATGATGAATTTTAACTGACTATTTGAATAACTTATAAATAATTAAGCTCATAAAATTAATAATATATATTTTTAAATTGTATGATTAAAACCCATTAAATATTATGAATAGCGACGATCAGCAATATAATTTAAATTTCCTAGTGATGATATTTAAACTGCTTTGATAAACGCATTTAAATTTAGAATCTTAGATTTTTATATATTACATGATACCTTAATAATTTTAATGTTTGTTTATTATTTTTATGATTTAAATAATAACTTTTATATTATATATATATATATTTTTTTAAATATTACAATAGCTGATACATTTAATCCATTAACTGTTAGCTATGTCCCCTCTACCTTAATTTTAATTAACTACAAAGACTTTATTTTAAGCCGTCTGCAACTTAAAAATTATGTTGACGAGAGTAGTGTTATTTCTTTACCATCCTTATCGCAGTCGCGAACAATATTTTTCGGATAAATAATCATCATGTTGATATATATATATGTGGTTTTCATTATAACACATACAAAACATCATAACAATAAACTTTACAAAAAAATTATTTCCTAAATAATAATGATTTATCTTTTTGAGTAAACACTGCAGTGTTCATTTAATAACATGACGATTAATGTCTGTCCTTATTAAAGTTTAGAGATCAGCAGAGGAAGGGATACCTGCCCGAAGAGAGAAATTTACTTTGAAGGCAACAATTTTTCACCCAACGTTTCTTCCTTTGATTGATTATGTGTAGGTATTCCCTCCATAATTGAGTCATGTGTCGCTTTCAACTTCATATCAATAACTGCGAACCAGTTTTCTATAATTAAATTCTTTATTTGATCTATAAATCTCCTCTCCAAATAATAAATATTCTATACTGTCCAAACATCCTTATAGTCTTTAAACATTGCCTCTTGCCGTGATAATTTAGATATTTCTGATTTTTCTTCCCTTTTAAGGTTGATAATTTTGACCTTTAACTATCAGTCTAATAACTGCATGTTTCTGCTAACCCCCACAAGTAAACACTCATATATATATACATTTAGTTGTATTCAAATTCGCAACGTTATAATCTCCAGATACATCACCACAAGTGTCATAATATTTCTATTATTTCAACCACCTTACTATTTTAATGTAACATAATTTTAAGTATGTTTTCTGTTTTATATCTTTGTGATTGAAGATTTTAAATTTCATCTTACACATTGTCTAACTATGTATTAATACTATTTGTTATAAACTGTTGGTACATATCATAAAATTTTGTATGGTGTGTTGAACAAAAAATTAATATTGTATAAATAATAAAAATGTATATATTATTATGTTATATAATTAATTTATTATAGATAAATGTATAATTATTCTATTATAGCATGCATTTAAGCTATATGACATATCAAAAAGGTATGAAGTTTAATTAATAATAGATCGTTTAATATTTAACCATATAACGTATTTCACTATAATCTATCTAACTTACTTATTGTAATGTCTTGATCTGTATTTAAATCGTTTGAATTAATTTGAACATCATCTTGATTTTCTGCTATAATTAATTTTTTATTAAAATCAATCTCATTAATAAATTGTACATGTATACATGAGCATGCATTTAAACTTTAGGCAATTGTGAAAAAATAAAATGTTCGATTAATAACGCGTAAGTTTATTAGTTAAGTATAAAACGTATTTCACAAAAATAAATCTAAGAACTTACGGTTTACTTCAACCGGTTCGCTTACAGGGTCAACTTCAAAGCCTACAATTTCTGCGATAGTTAATTTTGTATTAAAATCACTCTCATATACGTATTTATATATATATACATTGGCATATATTTAAACTATAGGCTATAACGTAAAAACTTAAAAGTTTAATTAACCATGTATAATAGTTTAATAGTTAAACATAAAACATATTTCACGATAATAAATCTAAGATCATACCTTTTTCTTTAAATTGAGCTTTATTTAAACCGTTTAAATACATTTGAAGTTCTTCTACAGTGTCTGCAATTATTAATTACAATCACTCTCATGAAGTTAAGTATCGTACAATTCATAAATAAAAAATATTTTTTGTAATAATATATAGATGTTGATACAACTATTAAATATTAGGTGATATCATCGGTAAAACTATAATGCATTGGAAACTGCATTATATTAGTATAAACTACAATCGAAAAAAATATCTATTAATTTTGTATATGTTCATATTTACATATATATATATACAAATTACAAAATTATATACATTCCTTATTTAAAAAAAGGTTATGAGATCAATTGATGGTTGTTAAAAAAATAATGTTTTTATTAAAAAATTATGTTTTAAAATATTTTTTATCCTTATATTTTTCTTATTTTTTTACTTTTGAATGACAACATAGAATTTTAATTTCAAATTCTAAAGCATAATATTTTTCTAAGTATTATGATACTATAAATAGTGATACTTTAAATACTTATAACTCATAAACTACTTGCTCTAAATTCGATTTTTATGTATCAAAATACTCAAAAAAATATTCTGCTTTGAAATATGAAATTAAAATTCTATGTTGTCATTCAAAAATGTAAAAAACTTAAAAATATATAAGGATAAAAAATATTTTAAAATATAATTTTTTAATAAAAACATTATTTTTTAATAACTTGAAATTATGTAAAAAAAATGCTTTCAAAAACATCAATTCTTTTTGAAATAATTGAGTGTGCAATAATAAAAGAATCACTGTATATACAATAAAGGTATATATTTCCATGTTTAAAAAAAGGTTATGAAAATAACAATTGATGAAATTTGGTACTTTAGTTTTCAATGCTATAAACGCTTGAATATTTGTTTGTAAGCGATTATCAGTCATCACGGTGTATGTGACAATGTTTACTAATTGTTCTATGACAACAAAACCAATGTTTACATTGATTACACTGACATAGTGACATTATCTCTATTAGCAACGACGTTGGTAAATAGTTGACAGTCGTCGATTAGCTGTAAAGACGATATATTCTTTTTTACTTCGATGACAACCGCAAAATATGTTTACGATATTTGTCAGTAGGTATACTATTAATAGTTAGTTAAAGTTGGCAACAGGAATGGATAATATTTTTTGGTTTATTTTATGCTTAATTTATTAGATATAAAAAACAACCATTTTATTTTTCAAGCCAAAAAGTCTGTGACAACTGAGTAATTATTTATTTTCAAGCCCCCATTGTAAAATTCTACGTTCTCCACTGTTTAAAATGACATCATTTATATTTGCAACGACGTTGGTGAACAGTAGTAAGTTGTATATTCGTAAAGACGATACAATTTTTGGCTAATGGTTCCGCAAAATATGTTTACAATATTTATCGACACTCTTGGTGGTTATAGTTAAAATGGCAATAGGAACAAATAATATTTTTTTGTAAAGTTCTGATTATTTGTGTTTGAAATTTATAAATATGGACCTACAACTATTAGAAATATAATTAATGAATAAATTCTCAAATAATACGAACAGGATATATCATTGGTGATGGGTTGGGATAATAGAGAACATAACAAAATTGAATATATAACCACCATTGTTATAAAACGTATTTAATTACTTTTGAAATGTATTGACTTATTATAAATTTTGTATTTAAAATAATTTAACTGTCAAATTTTAAAATTCTTAAAAATATCATTCTGACCTCTCTGAAAAATAACGTATGGCTTACAATGTATTTACTATTTATAGATTATTATCACTCTAAAACTGTTAACTTATACTAATATATATATATATATATATGTATATATCGTATTTACGTTTCCAAATATTTAAACTCTTTAAAATGTTAATGTTCAACGTTATCTAATTTTTCATTTTAAGTTGGATACTAAAAAAAAAAATAAAATTTTAAATACAGATTAGATTGAACGTTATCAACAAAATTAATTAATTGAATTACAAGAATCGATAAATGCATGAAAATAAAAAACATTATAGCATTATACAATACATTTTGAAACCCTAATTTAAATTACTTACCAAATTGCATTACAAACACGTAGTTTAATACTCCATTTTTCTCTATACAAATATATCACACGTTTATAATATTCAAAATCACGAGTAGAACAACAGACAAGTCATTTTAATAGATAGGTGAACCAAAATTTGTTCATATCATAAACTTCTACCTACTTACCCTTAAACCCCATCTCTGCTAATTGATCTGTTATTCATACATTAAAATTAGAAATACAATATTGGTGAACATAAAATTTATTAAAAAAAATTGTTTGTGAAAACTGTTATTAAATCAATAAATAAAGTTAATTTCAAATCTGGTAATATAACTCATACCAAAGGTGTGTTTTAAAATAAAAAAGATGTCCAAAAAAAAAAAAATGAGGTATGAATGAATATAATTGAATATTTTCGCAGTTAATGAGTTGTGTCTCAACAGTTTTATGAAGTTTTACATAAGTTGTGTGCTGATAAATTCAAAACGATAATTTACACATGAATAAGATATCAATAAAATGTATAAAACGGTATCTTTGAAATGCCTAATTTTTAATATAACTAAAATGATTTATGTAGTTATTTTTTATTTTTTTTTATAATAGTTACACCAAACTTGTGTGTAATCCGAAAAAATATGAGATACACAATCCGTGTAACTCAAAAAAAAACTGATGTATACAATTCAGTATTTGGGACAACTCGTTTGCAGCCGAATATTTGTACATGATAAATCAAGAATATTACATAGTTATGTTTATTGTTTAAGGTATAAATAAAAACAAACGAATGACTAGTACGTAAATTGCTTTCGATGTATCATGTTTAAATTGCGTAAATCAATCATAAATTATATTGATGACTTATACAAACTCTCTTACTCTCGCAAACTAAAAAAAAATAAATAATAACTATAATACCTAGTTGTAATAAATAATAAAAGTAGAACATTTAAAAGTGATTTATGTCATTGAATAAATATATCCGTATGTAAAATTGTTATAGTTATTATTGTTTATTGATAATCATCGTATTTCAAAATATCTATATACCTAATTTATTATCAACTTTATATATTACATATGATTATTAATACAGATGATTATCTTATATATTTATAATTTTAACGAAACATAAATTTTTGATTAGGTCAGTTATGATACGGTATGTCTCGGTGTCCCTGCTGGTCCTAACTGAGTAATAGAAGCTGAGAAAAAATAATTTTAAGATTGTATTATTTAATAATATAACTATGTTTTACACTGTATCCTTATATAATATGATTATCTTATATTATATTATCTAAAAAAAAAAAAATTATTCAATATGATTTACGGGTTTGGTAATTTCAAAATCTAGCAACCCCATAGTTATAATTAATAGTTATTTATACATTATTTAGATCTTAAAAAACAAAATAAATTATTAGTATTATTTAATACTAGCTGTCCCACCCGACGTTGCCCGGGCAAAAGTCACCTCAGGTGAAAACCGAGATTTTTTTACATTATATTAATAATAGCTGACCCAGCAAAGGTATATGTATTTTTAATTGCGTTTAATAATGTTTGTTGTTTCTTCTAAGTAGTTGCTATAGAATACTAAAAATATGTCTAATAATATTATAGTAGAATTATATTTTTATTTTATATAGTAAAATAATTACTGCTTTTTTATTTATTTAATTGTTTTGAATTAATTTTGTTATAATATATACCATCTCCTATTTCAACCCCTTACAGCCCTTTTTAATATTAAAAAGTAGCCTATGTCTTTTCTAAGTGTCTAAACTATCTATGAGCCAATTTTCATTTAAATCAGCTGTTTAGTAGTTCCGGAGCGTATTCAATACAAACAATCAAATCTTTCCTCTTTATAATATCTATTATATAAAAATAAGTCCGGTTTTCCTCCCTGACGCTATAACTCCAGAACGCACGAACCGATTTCCACGGTTTTGCATTCGTTGGAAAGGTCTTGGGCTCCGTGAGGTTTATAGCAAAGAAAATTCTGGAAAATTCAGGAAAAATTCAACAGAAAAGTGGGGAAATCGTTTTTCACATACAGCGCCATCTATTATACATAGCATGTACTTCAAACCAATAGCAACGGTGCGTGATAAAGTGTGTGACAGATATCATTATTCTCTGTTCAGTTAATTTCATTTATTGTAAATTATATGGATCGTGCATTTGAAGTTAAATTCAACACTATGTCCATAGTCCAAAATGCCTAGAGAACGACGTGCGAACATCGGCCGCCGCACAAGACATGCAAGCCAGCAACAAGTCTATTCAAGGAACTTAAGAGAAGAAAGACAAAATATAATAAGAGAAAATGACCGATTGAGACATCGCGTGAGCACACGAAGATCATTGGCATCATACAATCGCTTGGCATTCCAATATGATCCCACTGCGAACTACAGTGATGATGAAAATTTGGATATTGGACGAATGACGACTATATGCCGATATTGCAATGCGGTAAAGTTCAAAAGAGAAACGGTTGGATTGTGCTGCGCAAGTGGAAAAGTCAAACTGGATCCATTACTTACACCACCACAGCCACTGAAAACATTGTTTGATGGAAGTGATCCCGATTCCAGCCATTTTCTTCAACACATCCTTGAATACAATAACTGCTTTCGCATGACTTCCTTTGGAGCTAATATCATTCGAGAAGGCGGCTTCATGCCGACTTGCAAGGTAAAAGATACAACACACATAACCAACACATAATTGCAACACATAACAACTTCATATACACCACACACTACACCATCACACGATTTACAATGTATTCATGAACAAATTTTAATGATTATTTGCAATTACAGATACAAGGTCAAATATATCATTTGCATGGTTCAATGGTGCCAACACCAGATGAACCGCATCAATTTCTGCAAATATATTTCATTTCGTCGATGGTGGATCAGCTGAACGTGCGGTGCAATATACAGGGAGCACAACAGTTAAAGAGACGAATTATTGAACAGTTGCAAGCATTTTTTCACGCTAATAATGCTGTGGTTAATATGTTCAAAACAGCATTGGAACGAATGCCATCGGATACGCACAAATTTGTCATAAGAGCGGATTGTACTCCGACAGGTGAACATGTGCGAAGATTCAATGCACCCACCGTTAATGATGTTGCTGCAATTATTGTTGGCGATCCAACTAAATCACGAGACATTGTCGTTCAGCGAAGAAGCAATATCATGCATCGTGTAAACGAGACACATCGTTTGTACGATGCGTTACAATATCCAATCATTTATTGGCAAGGGCAAGACGGATACGACATCACGTTGAAGATGGTCGATCCAATTACAGGTACAATATTCACACACTAATTATTTCCATTATTACTTTTATTGGTTTCCATTAACAATTCATTTAATTTTGCATTTTCAGGAGTATCAACGAATAATAAAAATCTAAGCGCAATGAATTACTATGCGTATCGTATGATGATTCGTACACATGAGGAGAATGTCATTCTGAAGTGCGGTCGGCTATTCCAGCAATTCGCTGTTGACATGTATGTCAAAGTCGAGACCGAACGTTTAGCGTTCATCAGATTCAATCAGCCAAAGCTACGATCTGAGGACTATATACACTTGCGTGATGCTATTCATTCAGATGGTGATGTTCAGAATATTGGACGACTGACGATTCTCCCATCAACTTATATCGGAAGCCCACGCCACATGCACGAATACGCTCAAGACGCTATGACGTACGTGCGAAATTATGGAACTCCGGATTTATTTATTACGGTCACATGCAATCCGAAGTGGACGGAAATTGAACGCGAGTTGGAACCGGGTCAAAAACCGCAAGATCGCCATGACATAATCGCCAGAGTATTTCAGCAAAAACTCAAGGTTATGATGGATGTGCTTACTAAGTATCGAGTTTTTGGTGACACACGTTGTTATATGTACTCGGTGGAATGGCAGAAGCGTGGACTACCGCATGCTCATATCCTAATTTGGTTGCTGAACAAATTACATTCAAATGAAGTGGATGACATCATATCAGCTGAAATTCCTGATCCAGTCACTGATCCCCGTCTACACGACATTGTGACGTCACAGATGGTGCATGGACCGTGCGGTGCATTAAATCCATTATCGCCTTGCATGGCTGATGGAAAGTGCACAAAACGATATCCGCGACCGTTAGTTGCTGAAACAGTCACAGGGAACGATGGATATCCAGTTTATCGTCGGCGTTCAAAAGAAGATAACGGTCGAACTATCAAAGTTAAAGTTCAAAATCAAGAGATTGAGATCGGAAATGAATTCATTGTACCATATTGCCCGCTGCTATCACGAATTTTCGAAACACATGCAAACGTTGAGAGTTGTCATTCGGCCAAATCAATCAAATATTTGTGCAAGTACGTCACAAAAGGCAGCGACATGGCTGTGTTTGGTATTGCGTCGGAAAATGTGAATGACGAAATCAGCAACTTCCAAATGGGCAGATACGTCAGTACTAATGAAGCACTGTGGCGATTATTGTCATTTCAAATTCATGAAAGATATCCCACAGTTGTACATTTAGCAGTGCATTTGGAAAATGGCCAAAGAGTTTACTTCACTGAGGCTAATGCGGCACAACGAGCTGAGAGACCACCATCGACAACGTTGACTAGCTTCTTTGCAATGTGTGAAGCAGATCCATTCGCAGCGACGCTGATGTACGTTGAAATGCCCAAGTATTACACTTGGAATCAATCAACAAAGAAATTCCAACGTCGCAAACAAGGAACCCCAGTTCCAGACTGGCCACAGGTGTTTTCAACTGATGCACTAGGTCGTATGTACACTGTTCATCCTAGAAACGATGAATGTTTTTATTTGCGACTGCTGTTAGTAAATGTACGTGGACCGAAATCATTTGCGCATTTGAAAACTGTGAATGGCCACCAATGCCAAACATATCGAGAAGCATGTCAACTATTGGGTTTGCTGGAGAACGATTCTCATTGGGATTTAACACTTGCAGATTCAGTTGTTTCATCAAATGCGTACCAAATACGAACGCTGTTCGCAATTATCATCACCACATGTTTTCCTTCACAACCAATTCAGTTATGGAACAAATACAAAGACGCCATATGTGAAGATATCTTGCATCGCTTGCGTATTCAAACGAATAATCCTGACATCCAAATAACCGATGAAATCTACAATGAAGGATTGATTCTGATTGAGGATCAATGCTTGACTATTGCAAACAAGCTACTGATTGAAGTAGGAATGATTGCGCCAAATCGATCGATGCACGATGCATTCAACCAAGAATTAAATCGAGAGCTGCAATACAATGTTGATACATTGCAGGAATTCGTTAGAAATAATGTTCCGTTGCTGAATGAACAGCAAAAACAAGTATACAAAACATTAATGCAAGCGGTGGACAATAATACTGGTGGTCTATTCTTCCTGGATGCACCTGGAGGAACAGGGAAAACATTTGTCATTTCATTGATTTTGGCCACTATTCGATCAAGATGTGACATAGCTTTGGCGTTAGCATCATCTGGAATTGCGGCGACTCTTCTAGATGGCGGTCGTACTGCACATTCTGCGCTTAAGTTGCCACTCAATTTAAACACAATTGATACTCCAACGTGCAATATTTCCCGATCCAGTGCAATTGGAAAATTGTTAATGCAATGCAAGCTCATTGTTTGGGATGAGTGCACAATGGCACATAAGAAATCACTTGAAGCACTTAACTTCACACTGAAGGATCTTCGGAGAAATAACAACATCTTTGGCGGCTTGATGATATTGTTGGCAGGCGATTTCAGGCAGACGTTGCCAGTAGTTCCCCGTGGAACGCCTGCAGATGAATTGAATGCTTGCCTAAAGGCATCACCTTTATGGAATAACGTAAAAACATTATCGCTAACCACTAATATGAGAGTTCAACTTCAAAATGATCAAAGTGCTGCACAATTTTCCAAACAATTGTTAGATCTTGGAAATGGAAAAGTCCCAGTTGATGCGACATCTGGATTAATTACTCTTACCAACGACTTTTGCCGATTTGTAGACACTCAATTAGTTCTTATTGAAAATGTTTTCCCAAACATTAGTGAGAATTATAAGAATTATGCTTGGTTAAGTCAACGAGCAATTCTTGCAGCAAAGAATAATGATGTCCACGCACTGAATTTCACCATTCAATCAAAAATTGCTGGCGATTTGGTGACATACAAATCCGTTGATTCAATAACAAATCCCGATGATGTAGTAAATTATCCAACGGAGTTTTTGAACTCTCTGGAGATACCAGGATTTCCACCACATAACTTGCAACTGAAAGTTGGTACAGTTATTTTGATACTGCGTAATTTGAATCCACCGCGACTTTGCAACGGTACTCGACTTTCGGTAAAGAGACTTATGCCGAATTTAATTGAGGCAACCATTATTAACGGAAAGTACGCAGGTGAAAATGTATGTATTCCTCGAATACCAATGATTCCGACTGATCTTCCGTTTGACTTCAAACGATTGCAATTCCCAGTTCGCCTTGCGTTCGCAATGACAATTAATAAGTCGCAAGGCCAATCGCTTAGTGTTTGCGGGATAAATTTGGAAAATCATTGTTTTTCACATGGACAGTTATACGTTGCGTGTTCACGAGTTGGGAAACCATCCGCTTTGTTTGTGTTAACGTCAGACCAAAAAACAAAAAATGTGGTTTACCAAAGAGCACTACAATGAAACAATTAAATAACACTTCATTTTAGTAGGTAATTGAAATGAATTTATTACTGTTGTGAAATGAAATAAATATTTTCCTTTTCAAATATATAACAAAAAAAATTTTTTTTCTTTATCTTTTAATCACCAAACGAAATGTTACATAAAACGAATCTGGTGGCGAAACGGAGTTCGCCGGGTCTGCTATATCGTATTATAAACATCAAAAATAATGTCAAAATAGTTAACACTTTATAAGAAATCATTATTAGATGTTATTACAAAAAAAAAAACTATAACGAATGAACATACAACTTGTTTTACAATGAATAGAATATTAATGTTTTTTGAACAGGTACAATATAAATTATTTGTTTGTTTATATATAAACATAAAGCTAAGTAATCATTTCAACTATTATACTTTAAATACTGTACTATGAAAATATCTGTTTCAAGACCTATATAAATAATTTATTACACATATGGCTTGGTTACCAACCTACCGTGAAATATAAGAAATAAATGCTGCCATGAAAATTATGAATTATTAACAAATTATCGCGAAACCCATATATCGCATGGAATAAATATCGCCAATATAAAATATAGCAAAAATGTAATTATAACATATATGGAGGGGGGAATAGGAAAATAATAAACGGGGTTTTTTCAACGTTGAATGTAAGTAGGAATAGGTCTCTAGATAAGCTCATCCGATATGTTAGATAATAGGATTTAATTGTCACTATGGCGCAGTAAAGAGTCGTTTGCCGCGTATTTGCGTACGACGCATTAGTGAAAACCAATGAATCGGTAGTTAAGGTGCAGCGGGCATTCAAACTTCGCTTCGGGATCCTAATCAGTAGGTTTCAGCTGTTGAACGATTGATAACTTTTAAGAATAGAACTTCGATACACAGCTGATGATACGGCGAATGGAAGAACGAGGAATTTGAAGAGCTTAACCTCGTTTTCACACCAAACGTCGTGGGACTTAAAACAAAAGTTGCTCGTACCCTCTGCGTTATTACAGTAATTTGGGACCAGGTGGTTTTTTTTTTATAATTAACTGTCCTAGGTTAAGTTCTCGTTGTTCTAAAACTGTCGAACTACCTCATAATTGTTTTCCGATTGAGAACAGTACCGCAACGACCGACGCTGAACTGAAGTCTGAATGAACCCGAATACGACTCCTCGTACACAAATTATAAATTATATTATAAAATATTTTAGAAAAATAAATTGTATATATTATACATACAATATTTATGACTCATTGACACATACTAACTAGCTGTATATTTATAATAAATAATTAATATCTAAGTATAATAAGATATAAGTAGTTGAAATATATTTAAAGATTATTAAATTATTAGGTATAATTTGAAATAACTGCAGTTAATCAGCAATATAATTATATTATTATTATATTATTATTATTATTTTGGAAATAATTGAAAAATAACTTCTCAACGAACGTTACATAACCACAAAGCATTAACCGAAACTACAATTCTATACAATTGTATTTTATTTTTTTTTCAACTACTATAACTAATGACTATTATTAATTATTATAAATTTTTTTAAATTTGTGTACCCCAACCCCTCCCTGTATACGTGCCTAATTGTTCCACGCATTTCGTTGAGCGTATATAAAATGCATCTGTGTTTGTTATTTTAAAGCCTTACCAATAACATTATGCAAATTTGTATAATTTTAATTTTGATTAAATAATAGAAAACAAAAAAATAACTCTAATAATTTCAAATTACTGAGGTGGCAAAGTTTCGGTGCGGGTCGCTTATCCGAACACACCATTTCTTAAATTATTTTACCTTGTACATTATGTATTGTAATAACGCAAAAATAAGAGAAATTAAAAATAAGGATGGGAAGCCTATAGTGAGATTCTGTTAATTTTATTAGCGACAAGTATAAAGGACACAAGCCTTTAATAAATGTCAGATCTATGGAACCTTTCTCCTACACTTATAAGTGCTGGGAAATTATGGTGACCAATTAGATGTAAATATTAGAATTACTTAAAACTACGTTATTACCTTCCTCCTGATGGTCAGAGGGCTCTCGAGATCGTGATTCGAGAATATAATCAAATACACTGTATAGAGATTAAGTGTAGAAAAGCAGATTTACACAAATCAACGCAAATGAAATAATGCTCATGCACCTTACCTTATTCGCTGTTGAACTCGTTAACCAGTAATTGTCTTAACAAAATTAGAATGGGTTGATCACACGGATCCAAATAAAAAAACAACACTGAAGTATTTCGTAGTAGTGAAAATGGTCCAGTTGTCGCTCGCAGTCTGTCTCCGGTGTGGTGGGTGTATTATTAAAGTATTTGGTGCTCATGCACTCTAGAGAGATGTTACTAATTCTAATGGTGCGTACGCACTGATGAGAGAAGACGACGTGGTCAATCCTGCCAGCGTCGCAGGCGGCTCCGACAAAGGCCTCCGCGTCCTCCGAGAAGTGACAGCGGAGAGCCCCATTGGACCATCCCTTGTCTTTGGCGGCACACGTAAAAGATCACACGCCTTGCGCCATACTGTCGCAGTAAAGTGTGAGTTCCTACGTGGCCAAACAATGTAAATCGTTTCTTTCATCAGTGATCAATAGGGATTATTGGTTTTTATTGACTGCTATCTGCGTGCGACAACTTTACCGTTATTTATTTAAAAAGATAATAAAATATACAATAAATTATATGATGTGTGAGCATATCATTACAGTATTACGTCCAAAAAAAAAAAATAAAATAAACTTTTGTCAAAGGTACGAGGTATCTTCACTGAAGTCATCAAGGTCGAAAAACCTAATATTTAATTTACCAGTTTTACTCTAATTATAGAATATAATTCGATAGTTTCTGTACAAGTAACCCGGTTGTGTTACATAAATCATAATAAATATTATAAAATTATGTACACCTATATTGAAATTTCATGCCCACGGGCCACGAGTTACCTTCAAAATGGATAACAAGCGAAGAAGCCAAAAAACTGATGATAATAGCGATGAAAACCACATCCAACAAGGTTTATGTGTACTGATTTAAAATATAATGGAATTTCAATATTTTTCAAATGGACATTTACGCCTATTGTCCGTTTTAGACGAAAACATCTGGGACGCATAATTAACAATTTAATTTATTAATGTATATAATCGATTTTCATAACGGATTAATATTTGTACGCGTGGGTGGCATATGGCCACCAACTGAAAACAACTGCGGTCGACAACCCGAATGTATGAGAGCTGTTATAATGTTTGCGATCATGGACGAGCGACCGCGGCATGCAGAAGGTGCATAATATGAGACAACTGCCGACCGATCACACAGAGACACAGTGTTAAGAGCATATTTTAGCTATTTATCGTGTAACATATTTCGGGTTAAACGACTTAATTTTGACGCTTTGGTTTTTTTCTAATCATGATGTCTATCAATTATTAAATAACAAATCAACTACCGTATAACAATCATATATTGAACATTTAATGCTTAAAATCTAAAAACCAGTTGCAAAAGCTCGCGTATTGCTTTTTATGTGAAAATAAACAACATTTTATTTGTAAGTACTAAAATTAAATATAGGTAGATGTGGGGACATGGAACGCGGATAATATAAGAAATATTATGTAGTAATGTATGTGTAGGTATTAAGCTTGTTATATTTTCTACTATATGATACTACATAATATTATACACAAAAGTTGTATTTTTATTTTTATTATAATATATTATATCTATCTATAGTATTTTTAAATTAGTATTTTATTATTACATTAATAATATTAATTAGTCGCAATGTTATAAATTGAACGATTCGATTTTAATACCATAATTTATTGACAGTATTACGTTACTTACTGTAGTTATAATTTTTTAATGTATTAATTTGAATTATATTTTAAAGATAATTTAAAAATATTAGTTATTTTAATAAGAAATATTTAAAAAAATACAAATTATGTTATATTTGTTAATAATGTTAGATTTAAGATCTAATACTTAATACTTATTTGTATTTGAAGAGCATTTTTATTTATTTACATCTGACAACAAAAAGTGCGTAATATATTTGAGTACTACAGTACGTCTTATGCATTTAGTATTTTAGTATATATTATTTTTAATATTATTTTATATTACAAATTACAATAATGCATTGCAAGTCTCCTCACCACCTTAACACATTATGCAAGTCGATATTAGATCAACCTTAATGTTGTATGAGGTATTGCATGTGGCGCGTTTTTTTTATTGTGGTTTCCCCGAGTATATAAACTTTAGGCCTAATCCACACAGAGGATAATGGGTGAACAGCCGGACAGCTATAATAAGTGAAACTGTCACGATTTATAGTGTTATGTATATTTTAAGCTAAAATTATAATTGTTATGATATATTTTTGATTCAATAACATTTTAATTTAATTTTTTATGTGCCTAAAAATCTCCCATTACCCTCATTAGCAGTGCTGAATTCAAGACGTATATAATATTAACGATGATCCGAAAAACGGTAATCATTGTTGTCCAATCTGACTCTATAATTCAAATTTATAAATAAAAAACCGTACTCCACAATTAAAATGATATATATTTTTGTCTACTGAATTCAACACTGTACATATTGTAAAAATAAACATAATACCTGAAAATAAATATAATTAATTCGTGCATATACCTAAATAAAATATAAATATAATAATACTATCTATAATATTAAAGTGAGTAGTTTTAACTAAAATTATTTCTAATATTCCACTGATAAATCAAACTTACCTGTATTACATTACCACCTTTACTTTAATAACTGTGTAATAGAAAAGAAACATATTATTCGCGTATCAATATCCATTCGTTGCACCTATATCTAATGTCTTGTTTGTCTTTCTTAAATACCAACGATAGCTGACTTGGATAATATTAGAAAATGCTAACACGCAAGAACACTCAAACACAATGACGCAAAATAGGTTTTCTTAAAAAAAATATTCACTAAAAATTAACATTTAAAATTAAAATCCATTTTCATAGAACAGAACTATTAAACAAAGTGTACTTAAAATAAAAACATTTAACGGATACGTAGGTTTATAAAATTATAACTGAAGTATAAAAATAATATAAATCACGAGTATCTACAGTATACATTATACTAGTAAAATAAACTTAATGTTTAAATATTATTATAATATAATATGACGTGTCATTCTAATTAGCCAGCACAGCATTATGATTTAACTGATCATTTCTATCTAGCCAACATTCTCGGAATATTATAATATGACTATTATGACTAATGTCCGAATAATTGCTAAAATACAAATATATAATACTGTGTTATTATAAGTATAGCCAACACAGTACTGCAGTTATTATGTTTATTGAATTTATTTATTTATAATATAAGCATTTTGTTGAAAAATTATCATTACCTACGAAAACGTAATTTAAGTATATTATAAGCTCTATCACACGAAATGAATTCAAAAATACGGCCATGAAGTTGGCCCACCGACATCGCTCAATCCATTCAAAATCTATGCCAAAATTTCGCGAGTAATTTGTTAGAATTTGCTAGTCATTCCTTCTTCATTCCAACTTCATGGCCGTTTCAAAAATTTAATATATTAGCTAGAGCAACCAATTATCCACAGTAATATATAATTTTATAATTTAATCGTCATAATATTGGAGTAGTTTTAATAAGAAATATTTTAAAAAAAATGTAAATTAATACTTATATTATAATAAAAATATGGATTATTATATACCAACTAATATAATATTATTATAATATTATTTAAACAATTCATTTTTATACAATACTATATTTAGTATGTGATATTGATATTAATTCGTAATAATAGTCTTGTATCAAGTCAAAATTACCTTTTTTTTTTATATATTCAAAAGGGCACAAGTCATGTTACTGAAAACATATACGGAACATGGTGACTTGAAACTGATCCGTCGTTCAATATATTATGTACGAAAAAAGTATTTTCAAATAAAAATGATGAAAATGTATAGTCAATAAACTATATTCACCAATACATTTTTCTACTTTTAAAAAATTGGGGGGGACCCTGGACCCTCACCACAGTTACGGCCTTAGTTATAACTTTATGAGTGATAAAAACTTAGGTGTAAAAATATTTCATGCAAATTTTGAAAAAGCTACACGCATAGTTGTTAAAAAAATATGTAATGATGAATATTTTATTTTATTAATGGTTTTGTCGTTCTAAGCATACTAATTACCATGTCCATTTTTAATCAGAATTAAGAAATCTACATGCATTATTAAAACTATATATTTACATAAAAATCTGTTGATGTTTTTTATAAACTAATAAGTTTTTATAATATTTATATTAAATCAAGATATTTTATTACCTATACCTAAAATCTATCAATTTAAGTCATGTAGGATATAAGTATACATACAATATTATATGAGACATTTTAAATTTATAAAATTTGAATGCATATGATGCCTTTAATATTACTGACAGATGTCATCACAATATTCTTCTGGAGTCTTTAGAAGTTCTTGAAAAAAATTAAATATGAGAATTATTTTTGATAGGTGACATTTTTCACTTGTTATTTATTAAAACGATTACATTTAATTAAGCTAATATAACTATATCAGGTAAACTATTACTAAAATCACACAGTAATTATAGTATATTATACAATTTATTTATTTAAATAATTATAATAACAATTACAACGATAATCGAGTGTTACTTATCAACAGACTTTATTGTTGTATTCAACTCGTAAAAGTCTATCATGGTTTCTAGAAAGTAAACAATTTGATTGATATGTTTATAACATTTTTAATTTGTTTAAAAAATTTTTTATTATTATGTGTATATTATTTATTGGTTGCCAAAATGTTATAAATCTAATATACATGTATAATGACCAAATCTAACGACAATTACATTCTTATAGTTGTAATAAATAAAATGAGAAGGTAAGAAATCAAAAATTTACAAGTTCAAAATAAGGACCACTCTAAATATTGCTACTCAAAAACCGTTTTCTATAATAAACTGCAATTTCTCTTCAAATATCTTCCCCCACTGATAACTACCCCACCTTCAGACTACCATAGTTATTTCTTACATTTACCTCACATCAACATCGTGATCCAGATACTTTTTTTATTTTTTCCCTTTTCAGCTGCGAAATTGACACTTTTGTCTTCCTAATATTAATCTCATTATGTATACCTGCTTACCCTAACAAATAAACACTTACCTACTTATTAAAGTTTTGTCTCAATCAACTTCGTAACGTTACAATATTATGTAGGATCCCTCTATCAGCTTGATAATTTATTTTAGTATTTCGACCGATTTTCTTCTTTGATTAATTATAATTTAAATATGGTTTTTGTGATGACTGATTTAATTCATTCAATTTCTTCTTATACTCGTAGACTGTATTGTTATTTATATAATCACTCATTTTTTTTATAAAAGTTTTTATTTAGGTATGAATTTCTCTGACATAGTCATCTAAACTTATTGTTAATACAAATTAGGCATTTCTAACTTTTGGAAAACAGTTAACAATATATAATACACTGGAATCATAAATAAATACAAGATGGTAGTGTTACAATATAATATTGCAATATGATTACTAATACTATTTGTCATACATTTTACACATCATAAAATAATAATTAGCAACAAATATACAGGGTAACTTTTTAAGCATGCTCACCCCATTATTATGCTTAAATTATGTATATATTCAAATTCTGATTTTTGGAATTTTTAAATGTAATTGAAGACGATATTTTCGAGTACTTAGATTTTTCAAATCATTTAGGGAGTATCCTGTGGTGATACCAACTTTGGTTTTTCAAATGAGAACATATATATTTAAAAGGCAAATGTGAATCAGGTAACTTTTCTGAAAATTTTGACGTATTGAAATCGAAATTTGAACGAAAACTTCCGGAGATATTCTACTTTAAATACTAAGGAATAAGGATAATATAGTCTATTATACTAAATACTTAGTAAATGGATACAAGCTCGATAATTATAATTCGGTATGTAATATAAAAAATTCGTTAATAATTACTACTTATTACTAAATGCTTATGGGTTTATATTGCATCTGACAATTTTCAAAGCAAAGGAAATATGTATGTATAAAACAATTCCTTTTTATTTTATCGAGTATGTTATCTTATAATAGCCTATAGGTATTGTTATTTTTTATAGCATAACTATGATCTAGAATAAAATACTAAATAATCGTCAGTAGTCCAGTCGGTAACACAAATGTAAAATATTGTGTACATGATGATTCGCCAGTTAGAATATGTAAAATCAATTAGAATTAAAAATATATATTGTAATAAAAATAAACATACCGATACCTAATAGTCTTGTATCATTTATACACGACCAGTAGGCAGTAACAGTAATTGCTTCTAGATTACGCACGTGCTATAACTTTAAGATAAGAAATAAAAGGCAATTGCCATAAAATATATAAATATAAAATAAATAGGAACGGATCACGATTAAATATATTGTACAGGTTTGAGGTTACATAATAAACGGTTTTGATATTGTATTTAAAACAGAGCAAGGTGGATTGATATATCTACCTTGAAACACAGATACCAAATATTGATAGTAAACACCAAACAGTGATATAAATCAGCTGTAAAATAATAACTACTAGCGCTCATATGTTAATATTTAGAACTATATTTCCACTTGGAAATACCAATATAAATAGCATGACACAATTTGAAAATTTAATATTATGTTTATTTTGTCGTAAATTCTACTAGTTATTTCAATTTTCAATAAAGTGTTAACATTTTGATTTGTTCAAATAATTTTATAATTGTGTGAAAACTAGAAAAAGTATAATAAGTTGTTACTCAACATTTTTTTTGAGTAGACCTACCTGCATAATTATTTCAAAAGGTAAGTTAATATACAAATGTTATAAAAAGGACTGGTTAAAATAATATATTGTAGTAAATTAACTTAATTATTTTTAAATTTAAATTTGTTTTTCCTTTTAGAAATGTTAAATATTATCTGCCAACACGGATATTGCTATTATCTTACCCAAAACTACAGCGACAGTTTGAATGAAGGTTTCCTAGAAATTTGAACTCACTGTGTTTACGAAATGTTAATAAATTGTGTTTGATTTCTACACATTATAACGCTTTAAAGATGATTACCAATGTTTTTACATAGTACATAAGGTAATATTATTATATTATTGAGTTTTTATTAAATGTCATTTAAATTCTTATACTTGGTTTCAGGCACATTACAAACATTAGTCTTCTGCTACTCAACGAGCCTAAAATGTGAAATACAAGATAAAACATATTTTTTGGACAAAATTATTTATCAAATTTGCACATAAGTTGTAAGTAAAATATTTTTTTATGCTTATTTTTCAATTTATATCAAACATAATTTTAGCTCATATATTTGATTTCAGAAAAAATTATTACCTAGTTCTTATTTCTATTTTGATGCTCATACTTAAATGCCCAATTGTGATCAACGTGTATATTTAAAAACTAGAAAGAAGTTTTATGACTTTTTAGTATTTTATTAAGCAGGCATCGTGATTGCAACATGATATTAAAGTGTAAGTACCTAATCTTATAAAAAATACCTTAACTTAAAGTCTTCAATAGATACATTTTAGTAAATTAACTTCATTGTTTTTAAAATTTAATTTGTTTTTACTTTTAGAAAGAATAAATATTATCTGGCAATATTACTATTACTATATTACTATTATTTCACCAAAATCTTACATGTGACTACAGTGATAGTTTGAAAGAAGACTATCAGGGAATTTAATCTTGTGTGGTGTTAATAATATTCATTTATTATGTTTAATCTCTATATCAATGTTTGTACTTCAAAAATGATTACCAATGGGCAATGTTTCTATGTATAATATATAAGGTAATATATTCTGTAGTTTTATTAAATTAAATTTAAATTTTTATATTTGGTTTCAGGAACATGACAAATTGAAGTATTGTGCATAAAATAATTTTTAGATATTATTTGCTCATAGCTGTAAGTAACATATTCAAATAAGTGTCAAGTAAAACTATTTAATCCACTATTGTACATATGTATATGTGTTTTAATTTAAAGAAAATAATTTTGGCATTTACAAATATATTTTCATTTTCAACTAATTCTAGATTTCATTTGAAGTTGTAAATCTTTTTATAAAAGCAGTTATCATATTTTAAACTGTGCATTAATTTGAGAATCAACATTAGCAGGATTTTGTGATTTTTTGGATTTAAATTGTTTAGTTGATTCATTAAAACATTTTGTTATATTATCAATTATTAACAGATCACAAACAACTTTATCTATAATTATTGAAATTGAAGTAGTGTGTCACATTAAATTGTAATTAAACTGCACCGTAAGCAATAAGGTTTATATTATAGTATTAATGTGGTCACTTTTTGATGTTTAGTAGTTATAGATTAGGTTAGTGACATTATAGACAAGAGTTACATATATATTTCCACTAAATAAAAGATAATAACATTTAGAATTATAATTATCCATTTACTTATATTTTATCAAGTGTTCAAGGGTATAGGTAATATACGTAGGATTGATAAGTAGGTACACTCATCTTTGATTTTTTTCAAAAATTTACTGTAAAAAAACTGTTCAAACTGCCGCCTCTTTACGGTCGGTTCGGATGCGCAAGCGCCCAACGGAGCAAAGGCTATGTGCAACTCTTCGACTCCCTTCCATCACCGCGACTTTTTTGACCACCGCGCCCACTTGTCACCATCGTTCAACCAGTTCGTCATCGTCAGCGTATGCGCACCGGGCGCCGTGTCTGTCTGATGACCTTTGACGCTTGTACAGTTATATTCTCCGTCTTTTTGGATTCGATGCATTTATAATATTATACTTGTGTTTGCCACTATATTAACGCTCAAATTAAAATATCGTTTTTATCGCGTAGTGTTCCGGTGATTCGTTTACACCACATCAAGGACTAATATACGCTTAGTCGACCGTGGTACATCGTGCGATCACCCTGCGTCGTCATTGCGACATTTAATTGCACTCTTTTTAATTATTGATATTATATTATAATTCGTCGTCGGTTTGTGTCCGACACACACACACATATATAATATATATATACATATTACATATATGTATACGACAAATATCAAGCCGTCGTCTGTTCGAGGTGTCGCCGCCGAACTATTTATATATACGGACCAAATATTGCAGCACAGCATTATGATTTAACTGATCAATTCTATCTAACCAACATAAACGTAATATTAAAATATGACTAATATCCGAACAATTACAAAAATACAAATTATTAATATTGTATTATTATAAGTACATACATTGCAGTTAATACTGCAGTTATTATGTTTATTGAATTTATTTATTTATAATAGGTATAAGCAATGTGTTAAAAGGATATCATCACCTACGAAAAGGTAATCTAAGTATATATAATAAACTGCATAGCACACAATAAATTAAAAAATTAAGTAAAGTATAGCTAGAGCACCAATTATCCGCAGTAATATTTAATTGTATACCTAATTAATCGTCATAATATTGGAGTAATTTTAATAAGATATATTTTTTATTTAATATACACTATGTATTAAAAATACATATTATACAAAGGAGGGGGATAAATAATGCCCAGCGGAATCTATATGTTAATATTATAAACAGTAGCCGGCGGAATCAATACAAACGTTTTTCCTAAACAGGTAGTTTAGGTGGAATCAATAATTCTCCCACGGCCACAGCTTAATAATAAATTTGAGTTCAGCAAAACATATTATGTGATGTTAGTTTTAATACTAAAGTAAAGAGTAAATTTAACTATTACAAAATTTAAAGGTAAGAATTTTATGTAGAAAATGACATAGGTACCTATGTTTTTATTGACATTATCAATTTAAAGTTAT
This sequence comes from Rhopalosiphum padi, assembly GCF_020882245.1. Lineage (NCBI taxonomy): Eukaryota > Metazoa > Arthropoda > Insecta > Hemiptera > Aphididae > Rhopalosiphum > Rhopalosiphum padi. The sequence goes on along the minus strand of NC_083598.1, from coordinate 49,851,974 downwards.
AATATTTTACATAGATATAAAATATAACTCACTTTAAAATGATAATATCAATTAAAGCTTATGTAATTTTCTAAATAATATTTTTACCTTTAAATTTTATAATAGGTAAATTTACTTGCGGTTATGGCGTCCTCGTTGCGTGTTCGAAGATCGTGAAAACACTTAACAGTGCATTCTGTCGGACGTTGTAGGTATGTGTTTCACTTTGGGTGACACGTCCTTCTAATGAAAACATAATGAAAATAATAAATTTTATATAAATGATTAATTACCTATGACTTTAAAGGAGTCTTACTGTATTTTTGTGTTTAAAAATAAAAGTCTGTTCTCTATTGACTATTATAACAAATCTGAACATTATCTATCAATACATTGAACAGCTGAATCCGAACGAGTCTTTATTGCAAAGAGTGGAATATGAATCTCTGGGAAAACGAGACTAACAGATAGAATTCTTTACCTCACTCTCAACAATCATCGTACAGACTCATCGACAGATTTATTCGTTTGAAAACTACATATTGGAACAGAGAATATACAATAGTTTTGCTCGCATATATAGGTAAATTGTAGTATTTTTGATAAGAGTTTATCCAACATGTCAAATTTAATATTTTATAAAATATAGCTTCTTGTTTATCAGCTGTAGACATTCTGGTAATTTTCAGTTATTTTTAACCATTAATATATTTTAGTATTCAAAATGTATATTTTAGTTTCGGTGAAAATGTGTCAACATTCTATATGAAAAAGGCAAATTCGCAAAATTTCACAAAATATATAATATACTCTATGTTTAATAACCAAATCTTTAAGTTTATATTTTATATATTTAAGAATTCTAATAAAAATACCTTCTAATAATTATTTGTTTAAAAGGTAAATTATCTTATATTTATTATAGCTGAGTTCTCGTTGATAAATTATTGTAATTTATTGGGTATCAAATATCAATTTGTAGTTCTATTTTGAATTAAACTTGTCAGACGAAAATGTATAATGTAAAATATATGTATATAAAATGTGTACATAGTAAAATTATGTTTTTTTTATAGGTTTAACAATTATGCAGTATCAAATATATATATACATCACGAGTATTTCAATTTTTTGATAGATCAAAAATAAGTTAGTGTCTATCATACCAAATAATTTTTTTCAATTTTTTTTATTTACCGCAGATATGGCACTGGACGAATAAAAAAGATTTGAAAATGCCAATTTTACATTTTAATAATATTATGTTATGTATGTAATTACAGGTTGACTCTACCAATTTTAATTACATAAAATACTACGATTATGGATATCTTATCAGTTTCATACCTGCAGGTGTATTGTCCACCATTTATCCAGCTCACAAGTAACCGACCAATATATATTTAATAGATTTATACGGCTAGGATTTATAATATAAATTTATTATGTAAATTTAAATTTGATTAATATTTCCTAATACAAATACGAACCACGAGATACGGAATAAAGTTTTTAATTCGAGTGTAATAAATTTATTTTAAGTGATTAAAATAAAATTCACTGTTTTCCTGAATTCCAATGTAGGTACTACAGGACATGTATTAATAATGCAAAAATGTGCAAAATAAAAATATAGGTATACTTAACTATACATACCTTGGTAATTTCAATAAAGTAACTATATTACGGTTTTTTATTATCTCGCACAACAATATTTTAACATACATATAAATCCTAGCCAAGCCTCTCCTAAAAATGTATAATCGTCATACAATGTAGCTTTATAATTGTTTTTTCAGTATTTTTGGGATTTCTGTCATCATTTCGTCGATCGGTTATTTAATCGCAGTCATAAGTATATTATGTTACGTAAACGCACACGTGCATTTCGTCTTACAATTTATTATGGGAACGGCTTTGGTAAAAATAAGACGATTCCTCGTGAAGTGCGATCTTATAACACACGTATATAATAACAGAATTTTGTATTATGTCCTAGACCGTGGCATTTATATCAATTGACAGGGTTTGGACGTATTGGGTTCCACTGGATAAGCAGACAATACGTCACGTTCCAATAGTACTGTACGTTTTGGTAAACAAAGGCGGATATTTTTACTACAGCCTTATCGAACTACACCACATATATTCATCTTATACTTTAACTCTACCTATGGGCAACTTACATATTTTAAAAGTGGCGATGCTCGTCGCTCGACGCACTTGAACCACCGGATTAATAATCGCATACGGTATAAAATACTTGAATATAGGAATGATCGGGTTGGCTTGGTACGTTTTGTGGTTCTACATGATCAATGGTAACCTATTTCGGGACCCGAACCTCGATATCATTTTATTTGGAGGTTCCAACAGCCGGCGATATTCTTTTGAAACGTCTGGCGTTTCGTTAATCCGTTCAATGGTGTCGGACATACCGTGGAAATCGCTGTAAACTTCTAAGCCCATCCTCGTGATTGGTCTATTATACGTGTGTAATATTCAAATAATTAATAGAAAAGCAGATGGTGATTTCTACGCTACCGTACGTGGTATCTTATTGAATACGTTTAAAAGTATCTATATTTCTCTATTAAACACATTATTTTGATTATGCAGGCAATTAATGAATGGAATATGAGAACATACACTATTATTATATTGCTTCTCGTCGTCGTCCTGGTCGAATTAGTTCCAGAGATTATTATATCAACTTCCACCACCAGCATCAGAAAGTTTTGGACTTGCTTATATTTTGGTTTAATGAGCATATATTTTTTCATGGAAGCAATTATCGGCAACACTTTAGAAACCAATAAAATGTTACATTTTGTGCTTATAGAAATAGAATTTCTTTATACTTTTGGTAAATATATATTAAACCATGCGAAACATACAATATTGAAAACTATTTTTGTAATATTATGAATACAAATTACGTCGGTTTTTTTTATAGGATTCTACTTAAACCATTTGGATATCGCGCCAATCTATGCCAGCTTACTTTATAGTCTTCTGTTTAGTATGCATTATATTTCAAATTTATTTTGGGAAACAGTCCTAAAAACAATAATCAATTCTAGGGTAATAGAATAAAAGATATTAAATGTTCTTAATATTATCAAATGAAGTTAACTGTCTTGGTTATATTTTTAACATAGATTCTAGACGAAGCCAGAATTGACATGTTTATGGCAATAGTATGTTTGGCGATGGCAATGCCCTATGCTATTTTCGCATCGGCGGAAATTCCAACATGGACAGCAGATAAACCAGTAGAAGAAAATCAACAAGATATAATTGAAAATGACGACCTACTATCTGTGTGACTATGTAAAAGACGAATAAAATACATTTAATATTGTAAACAATACACATTAGATGCACTTTAATAAGTCATTTAGGTAATAAAGATAATACAATTATGTATTATTAGTGTTGTTATTTTTAATTTCTGTTTATTATCATCTATGTGTAGGACCAACAATATTATCGCAAATAACCAAGTATTTTATAAAGTAAATTTATACTGATGAATAATAACAATTAAAAAGAATGATTTTTTTTCTTTTCTTTTTTTCCCTAAGTTTAGCATAACTATACATAACTATTATTATTAAAACAGTTTTTAGCATAAATTATTTTAGTATAGGTAGTCTAAAAATAATATGCAATATACGCTTATCTAAAATTTATTCTAAAAGCAATAAGTCAAGTTCAAAATTAATTCAAGAAAACATTTATATGATTTATATAAACATATTATAGAATATAGATTGAAAATGAATATACTGATTTATATAAATTTCTTAATATATTTACTAATGTATGATTTTAATTTTATGTTAATATAATTGCGTACCTACTCTTAATTTTACCAAAATATTTAGGACACTGATTGACACAGCTATTATTATTATGGTTCAAATACTTTATTTTTTGAAACATTGAAATCATTGAATCAAAATTTAGCTTTCTTTATGAAAAATTAATACAACTTGCAATATTATTATCAATTACTTTCCATTATACGACGTCGAGTTTAATTTAATAACATTTGAGGTTGACCCTATATAATAATATAATTAATATAAAAGATAAAAAAATAAATAGGTTAATTAATATATAATAAAATTAGCAAAAATAGCAGTATTCATGATCTGTCTAATTATGTGAATTTATTGAAATATAATACATACTTATTATTTACCATCAATAGATATCTATTTCTAAATATTTTTATGTTTATGTACATATACACATATTAATTATTATTATTCTTATAATAAACGGTTAATAATAAATTAGCATTATTATGGTGACTTGTGATTCGTGGTAAATAGGTTAAGTTATATTACATACTATATTTGCGAAATATGAATGAAAAATAAACGGGTGATAGGTACATTAAAAAATTATTGAGCTAAAATTGTTGTATTACATTTAATAATAAAATGTTTTTTTTATTATAAACAAATGAGAATATTATTTATTGAATTCATAATTTAGAAATATAAATTATACTAATTAATTATTATTACTACATATTATTATACATTATTATAAAAACGTGTAATGCTTATCCCTTAAAATTAAAAATATCAGTATATTAAATTAATTTACATTTGAAAATGTTTAATAATTTAATATAATATTATAACGAATTCCATTTCAACACTTACATCATTTAAAGATATATTTATAATACAAATAATAAATAATAAAATTAACTATTCATTTTGATAATAAACATTTTTAATAACCCTCATATAAACGTATTTAAATTATTCTTTTAGTTTATATTATTAATAAGTATACTATACCTATAAATTGATTTGATATTTATTACTATAATAGTTTATTAACATTCAGACAATCATATATATATTTTTGTAATTAAATAATAATACTTGGATTTTTTTATTATTTAAAATACAAAATATTTATTTAATTAAAATCGTATTATTTATAAATAAATATAAATTTAATTAAAAAACGCATTGAACAAATTTAATTATTAATTGTTTTTATCATCCCAATAATTAATAAAATCTGAAAATTAAACACTATAAGGTTTTGTGGTATTGTGGACTGTATGATAAAATATGTAAAAAAGGTGTATCAATGGTCTTAAGAAAAACAAAACGGTGTCAAATCCAAATGCTGGCTGGCTAGCTACGGTATACCATAGATTAAAATATATACTATATAATATAGACCTAGTATAGCATATTGTTTAATCCATTGCTCTAAAGAAAGCTATTCGGTGTCGTCCTACAAGTAATCACGCACGTACTCCGAACACGGCTGTATACGCACCACGCGCGAGACGCTCATCCACATGGCGTGTTTAAAAATGCGTTTTGGACGACTGCGGTATGACGGTTAGCAGTACAGGCAGTGGACAGTATCGATAAAACGATAAAAGTGATGGTGAATTTAATTGTGTTAGAGATCGTACAAAGTGAATTGCATAAAAAAAAAATATGTTATGAAAACATTTTTCTTTTTTTTTTCAGAACCGTCTAGTATTTTCCATCAAAGTTTTCTAGTTTTTTTTATTATGAGTCATGATTTATGACCATTCGGGCACCTTAGCTCAATTTTTTTTTCGAATTATCTTAGAAGTTATAACATAATTATTTGTGGTAAATATTTTGGTTATGGTCGATTTCGGTTCAACTGCACTTGGAAAATGCAGGTCTTCGCGACGAAATGATTTACAAAAAAATAAAACACAATACTAATAATATACACATATACACAAAATTACCACAATTTTTACATTTATTTTAAGTTTTGAGTGTCCTGCAAATCTAAATTTCTTGGTACTATTCCATTCAAATGTTTACCTACAATAATAGTATACCTATTCTATCTTTTGACAAAATAAAATACGTACTACTAGTATAAAATGTATCATGAATTTCATGATACAGGATACAAAATACAATATGTTATCGAATAATTTACACACGTTTTGTTTTATTATACAACTACATGCACGTGTGATGTACAATTAATGTAATATTGCATTAAAAAAATATTTAATTAATATTACAATAATATAGGTACCTGAGTACCAATGTTAATTGTTAATAACCCTGGGATGACTGAGCTTGTATACTTACCTATTTTCAGTTATATCTAAAAACGCAGGTACTTACAGTGAAACATGAAATTAATTATAATATATTTCTTATTATAATGTATTTCACATGAGAAATTACTAACTAAAGGTTGGCTTTAAAAAAAATAAACACATGCAAATGCAACAAGTTCCGAGCACTAGTAATGACCTTGTAATTTGTATATTAAAATAAATGATATTATGTGATACACTACTACTTATTAACGTACTAGGCTTGGTATTAAATATAATCGGGGTAGACGATTTTATACTGCGCGGCGGCAACTATTGTTGGTACAAAATATGGTAGGGCCAACAAAATGATTCGCTGTAGACCAGTAAGATAGTACTGACGACTTGTGTAAGTAAATATTACAATAAGTATTTTAAATTATGAATAATGAATTCAAATTGAGATTTGTGATTTTAAAGGATATGACTTCTAATCACCAAGTAAAAAGTAATTATTTAGGTGTATAAGAAAATTGGTGGTCCTGAAAAGGACCGTTTTAAGGGACGAGAGAGAAGTAGTGATCGTTCAGTTTACTTCTTCTTGGGAGCTGCTGTTTTCTTGGTTGGAGTCTTCTTCGCTTTGGGTTTGACAGCGCCAGCAGGTTTTTTCGCTTTGACCGGAGATTTCTTCGGTTTGGTAGCCTTCTTAGGTTTAGCAGCGACGGCCGCTTTCTTGGATTTTTTAGCCGCCGGTTCGCCAGAAGCTGGTTTCACTTTCTTGGCAGACGTCGATTTCCTCTTCACGGCACCAGGGGCTTTGACTTTTTTGGCCACCGGTTTCTTCTTCTTGACTACGGCCGCCTTTTTTGGTTTAACCTCGGCAACCGGCAGTTTGAAATGTCCAGAAGCGCCGGTGCCCTTGGTCTGAACGACGGTACCGTTCGCTACGGCGGCTTTCAAAAACTTCCTGATGAACGGCGCCAGCTTGGCGGGATCGACTTTGTAGTTGGCAGCCAAGTATTTCTTGATAGCCGGCAAAGAAGATCCTTTCTTCTCCTTGAGTTCTTTGATGGCAGACTTCACCATCACGGAGGTGGTCGGGTGAGACGCAGCGGGCTTCTTTGCCTTTGAAGCAGCAGCAGCAGTCTTCTTCTTGGCCGGAGACTTTTTCGCGGCTGGCGACGCAGTGACTGGTGCCGGAGAGGCGGGAACGACCGTTTCTGTCATGATAGAGTTGATTTTGAACGTAGAAAACCGACTCGAAAATTTACTGTTGAATGTAACGCTGAGCAACGAAACGGTTTGTAAATATATATACTGTACCGTACCGACTAGTAAACCGTCGTGATTCGCGTCATCGACACGGCTGCGGTTGTGCAAACGTTTTTCGCGATTTCTCGGCGAGAAATAGTTGTAAAAATCTGACTTTGATCTTTTCTAAAAGCCAGCTAAATTCCAAAAGATCTCATATAGTTATCCCGACGCTATCTAGTAACACAAAACCACCACGGATCGTTATTCTCACGGTTCCAACCGTGTTTTCGTAGTCCATGTTTAATGGTATACCGTATGACCGAAACCAATTTTAAATGTACAAAAACTTTTTAGACACATTCTATACGAGTTTCCCAAGCCTCGAGTGCTTGCAGTTTTCAAATCGACCGATATGTCGATGAACAGTGACTTTTCAAAATTGACGGTTTTAGGTTACTGTTACGGCACGGCGTCATTAACGTTTATACCATTGACATGTTTACATCACGGACTTTACCAATAAATCTAATCTTAATGGTACCTATTCACGTTAAATATTTTTTTTAAATAATCATAGTATTTCGCCGTTAAGGGATTTTGGTCGAAACTCGATTTTAAATAAACAAAATTTGACTTATTTATACGTCATCATCGGTGATCTCGTGTCTGATACATTGTCGAGTTTGTACGCGTAATAAACCGACGCCGCAGATTACACTACTATACACCATTACCTATATTATTTGTCTGTGATTTTTTAGCATCTAATGTCTTGTTGCCCCGAACCTTGACGATGTCATACTGTTTTTCTATAAATAGAGTATTTTGTTATTTATTATTTAAGAAGACAAGAATTGATAGTACAAAACGTCGTCGAAACCCGCGGGGAACCTAAGACACCTTCTAAAGTGGGCAAATGTCCTAATATAACGTAACATTTCAATAGTTGTACTATTAATAGTATAAGAACCGAAGAATTTCCTACAATGATAGATTTTAGTCTTTTGTTGATCTACCGCCAAAAATCTGTACCGTGTATTCGTCTAGCCGTGAGATTCGGTATATCATTATTATAATATTATGTAATAAGTATAATATGGGTATGAATATGTTGTTTATTTTTAATTAAACGTAGCTATCGGACCTATCGAAATATTTTTATTATACATTTGCATTTTTTCTATCATATTAATGTGATTATTGAAGTAGGTCTGTAGATAATTACGTAATCTTTTGTATAACGTAGGAACAAAGTGAGTATTTTACAGGTTAAAACTTTTAAAAATAGGCACTTTTTAAAAGTTATATTTTTAACAGTGATAAAAAAATAACAAAAGCACTATCTCTAAATACTTATGTAAATTATAATGTATTTATAATTAAATATTATTAATTAACGGCACTGCACGCATTTAAAACGTTTTTATTAAAATACATTTTCATTGTCTTTTGAGTGTTATAGTAAGTGTAATATTGTACGTATTCCGTGGATTTTTTCCATTATTCATCAACAAGTTACATACAATAATTTTTATTATTATTATCAAACAGGCATAATAACGTATTAAAAAAAATATGTTATGTTAAAATAATATTTCGACGGTTGTTTATAGTAAATAATAATTTTGTGAAATTATGTTTTTGATTCCCTTACCCAATTTAAGTAGTGCTTAATTACTTGAAGATGAGAAAGGGTCGACTTAAGGTCTTAAATTTAATGTCACGAGTAGCGATGAGAATAATCGAGATATCTCAATTATTAAAACAATAATCGATCTTGTAAACGAGTGATTTTTATCCGAATTATAGTAACTCGGAACTCGACCACCTACTGGGGTTCACATCACTCGATTTATTTTAGAATCCTGTCCCACAAAACTCCTAACAACGTATAAAATATTGAATGAATAATAGTTATTAGTAAATTTATAAATGGCTATTATTATTTAAATGTATAAAATAATTTGCTAAGTAAAAGTTAGAATGAAATGTATAATACTATATTCATTGCAATCGAATAAAAATTATTCCTAAGATGACCATGAAACGAGACGTGTTAGGAGGGGGTATACACGATTATGAAAATGTTTCGATTACTAATTCAATCGATGCCCATCACACTATTCACGACACTAGGTATTTGATTGTAAAATAGTATTAAGTTACGTTAGACGAGTATTAGAGAATTAACATGTAACGACGGTTTGGTGGCCCTGAAAAGGACCGTTTTAAGTGGTATATGAGCATCAAAAGACGATTAAGCGCGTTCACCGCGGATACGACGAGCCAGTTGGATGTCCTTAGGCATGATCGTGACACGCTTGGCGTGGATGGCGCACAAGTTGGTGTCTTCGAACAAACCGACCAGATAGGCTTCGCTGGCTTCCTGCAATGCCATGACGGCGGAACTCTGGAAACGCAAGTCGGTCTTGAAATCCTGAGCGATCTCACGCACCAGACGTTGGAACGGCAATTTGCGGATCAACAGCTCCGTGCTCTTCTGGTAACGACGGATTTCACGGAGAGCGACGGTTCCCGGACGGTAACGATGTGGTTTCTTCACTCCTCCGGTGGCTGGTGCGCTCTTACGGGCGGCTTTGGTTGCCAGCTGCTTTCTGGGAGCCTTTCCTCCGGTAGATTTACGTGCGGTCTGCTTGGTACGGGCCATTGTTGATTTTGGTTATTACTAGTGATGTTGATGTATGAACTAATGTAAAACACTGATAATCGTCGAATCGAATTTCACCAGTATTTATATACAAAACGGATTCGTATCTGCCGTTCTCATTGGTCGCGCGTTGTCGATAATCGGGGAGTGGGAGAAAACAAATGGAGCATTTCGATTGGCCGTGTGTGCTCCGTGAAACGCATAAATACATTGACGTTTGTTAACCGGGCATCAGTCAACGTTCAGCGTTCATCGCAGCAGCTCTTTAAGCAATCAGCTAGAAACTACATAAAATCAACATGACCGGACGCGGTAAAGGAGGAAAAGGGCTTGGAAAAGGAGGCGCCAAACGTCATCGTAAAGTACTCCGTGATAACATCCAAGGAATAACCAAGCCTGCCATTCGTCGATTAGCTCGCCGTGGCGGAGTAAAACGTATCTCCGGTTTGATCTACGAAGAAACCCGCGGAGTGTTGAAAGTGTTCCTGGAAAACGTGATTCGTGATGCCGTAACATACACCGAACACGCCAAGAGAAAAACCGTAACAGCCATGGACGTCGTTTACGCTCTTAAACGACAAGGACGTACCTTGTACGGTTTCGGAGGTTAAAATGTTTCGTCCGCGATTTGCTACGTAAAAATAAAAGACACATTAAAAAGGCCCTTTTCAGGGCCACCACTTATAATATAAGTTAAGACTCTTAGACTATATGCTCAATCAATTAGATTTGTTTACTTCGTATCAAATTGTTTTTGTATTGGTGTATTTTATGGGCACTTTAATATTCATCATTATACCTATTTAAAACAAAATTAAGTAACACATCGTTCTTTTTTTATAAGTGTAAATTAACTCGAATAGGTGTATGTTAAACAATACGAAATTGATTTCTGTGTAAGAACCAAATTGGTGTAAATACACCACGAATGTATAATTGAAAATTTGAAAAATAATTGCGCGGGTAGGTAAGGTTAATATAAATATCACTGAAATATTTATCACATATTATGGATTGAGACTAAAAGAACAATATACGGAAGGCATTTTTTCTGTCTAATTGTTGATGGTAATTTTATAATTTTGATGTATACACTACTTTGTTACAGCTAATAGGTAGATCACTTTGTTGATGTTATAAGAATATAATAATACGTTATGTATGGATCTACCTTTTACTAAGTATGCTTTTATTATATCGGGATTCCCGATGGAGAAAATATACCTTTCTTCATTTGCAGTCTTCTTTATCAATGGTTTTTTTTTCGTGTTACGTTATAATTTTGTATTTAAATTCTAAATCATTTGATAAATATTTTTGACACATGGATATTTATACTCACAATATTAGAACATATTATGAAATATCAATTCAATCGTAATATTTATTTATTTTTGTAGATTGTAATGTTCAATTAATGGGTACGCAACACATAGATAATAGTTATTCATCAGTTGGGAGCATATTATAAAGGCATTTATTATTTAATGCAAATCGAACAGCTCTTATTCTAGGATTAAGCAATGCATGTAAATGCGAATTAATATTTTAACGGGAATTTTAAAATGTCAAATTTAAACTAATATAATTATTTTGGTCATCACATCCAAAGTAGACGTTTTAGCAGGACTAATAAAACCTTTGGTATTTTAGGAATCATCTTTGTCGTCATGTCATAAAGTATAATGGAATTGAAAAAGGGTGGGTGATGTTTACGATAAGTTGGTGGCCCTGAAAAGGGCCGTTTTATAAGTTGACTAGGTGGATCCAAGTGATTAGACTTTTTTCTCGGTCTTTTTGGGTAAAAGAACGGCTTGGATGTTAGGCAACACACCGCCTTGAGCGATTGTAACACCGGACAACAGTTTGTTCAATTCTTCGTCGTTCCTGATTGCCAATTGCAAATGTCTGGGAATGATACGAGATTTCTTGTTGTCACGGGCAGCGTTACCGGCCAATTCCAACACTTCAGCTGCCAAATACTCCATGACGGCGGCCAAGTATACTGGTGCTCCGGCTCCGACGCGTTCGGCGTAGTTTCCTTTTCTCAACAGACGATGGATACGACCGACTGGGAACTGGAGTCCAGCACGGGACGACCTGGTCTTGGATTTACCTCCCTTCGATTTTCCTGCTTTACCTCTTCCGCTCATGATTGTATTTGAATGCTTGACTGCTTTGTAACTGATTCGAACTCTGAATGGTGATAAAATCCATCGGTAGGGAGCTTATATAGCCAAAATTTAGAAAACAGTACTGCGATTGGACAGTTTGAATTGTTATGACGATATTACTTGACTCCGTTTGATATGCAACTACTACTAAACGATGTTGTTTTTCATCATCATTCTGATAATGTTTTTTCGCGGAGAAGCTTCTATTTTTATCGAACACTTAACCACTGTGGATCCTATTTGTTCTGTTATACCTATTAGAATTTGGCCAATGGCTGTTTGACGTGTCTCCTTGGGTTATTCATATATACAGTCGCTTTGTGTATTTCAACAACATTCGTATTTGAAGTGCTTCATCGTCAACAACCACAGTTTACAAAAAATTATCAGCTATGGCTCCAGGAGGTAAATCCGCAGGAAAGGCAATGAAAAAGTCGTCCGGCAAGGCCCAAAAAAACATCGCCAAGTCCGACAAGAAACGCAAGCCAAAGAGGAAAGAATCCTATGCCATCTACATCTACAAAGTGCTGAAGCAAGTACATCCCGACACCGGAGTCTCCTCTAAGGCAATGAGCATCATGAACAGTTTCGTCAACGATTTGTTCGAACGTATCGCCGCCGAGTCCAGTCGTCTGGCCCACTACAACAAGCGGTCGACCATCACCAGTCGGGAGATCCAAACCGCCGTCCGATTGTTGTTGCCAGGTGAATTGGCCAAGCACGCCGTCAGTGAAGGAACAAAAGCTGTAACCAAGTACACAAGTTCCAAATAATTCAACTTATATTATAACATTCTTTAAAAAGGCCCTTTTTAGGGCCACCAATTTTTTCTATTGATCGATAATTATTTAAATTCATATATTTATCTCCCTACAGTCTATACTTAAACTCTATCAGTGGGTATCTTGCTATTTTAAAAGTGGCAATACTCTACACACTTTTCTCGATTTTTTTGAAGTTAAACTTCTTTACGCAGGGTAGTGAGAAAAAAAAAGCGAACGGGCGGCCGTACGAACGCAAACACGGACATGTCGTGCGCAGCCGCGGATTGTCGTAGCTGTATTTTATAAACATGGGTTGTGTCATTAAGCGACAGTATTTTTGGTTGGGTTATTAAACAAAGAATACTCAACAATAATATTAATGAGATAAATATTTAGATAAAAACGGAATGATCGTCCGAGATGATTTCATACGGTCGTCGGGGCGGCGGTGCGAAGCGTATCAGTACGTCATATACATAATATCACATAATAATAATAATATTACGTATTATAAATTATAATGTTGGACGGTGACAGCTGATGCGGTTTCGACGACGATGATAATAATAATACCATACACGCGCAGTTGTAACTTGCGATTAAAGGTCCAGGTCGTGCGGCGAGCCGGTTTTTCGATTGGTTGGTGGGTTGAAGTGTCGGTGGCGGCGGCGGCCCGCGTTCCCGTCGTGGCTAAGTTGTATGTACACGTATCCAGTGTGCTTTTAGCCATTGTTATTGATATAATAATACAGGGTGATTTTTTTATCGTGAACCAGTAAATATCTCGGTAAATATTAGGAATTTTAAAATAATTTTTTTTTTTAACTTTCTAGGTTTTACTATTTTACACTGTGTTACAAGTTTGATAATTTTAACTTCTTCCCTTATTTGATAAAAAACTATCAACTTTCGATTTTCAAATGGCAATACATATTTTCGATAACGAAAATTTATAAATATACTGAAAAAAATAATTTTAACGTTTATAGAATTTAATTTCAGTAATCCGTTCGCGACTTATTACTGTTTAAATATTCGTTCAATTTACTGCTACCGGGTAGTTTATCAAACCCAACAGTAAAGACCAGAAGTAAAAACGAAATGATATCTTAATTTAACAATACCCATAACGATCATAATCGATAATAAATCTTAGGTAGCAAGATAGATAAACAATACTGTTAGAAAAAAAAAAATGTCCTATCAACACTCCCACCAGAAAACCGTGGTGTCAGTGAGCGACTAGCCTGCCGCATCGAGGTTGAATCAGTTATAAAGTATAAAAATAACATATTACAATTTACTATCGTGGTTACATAGTACATCACTGGTTACTGATTCTTGGTATAGGACTTATCACGTATTATTTTAACAAAAAAATGATAATATATGGCGGTTAACTGTTAATGTTAATTTTCCATTGTCAAATATTGAATATTAATTATTAATTAATTAATATTCTTTGAACGTTTAACCACAGAATACGTTTTAAGTAAATACTATGTAAATGTGTATTATTTTAAATATAAATTTAAGGTTTAAACCAATTATTTCAATGCATATGTATTTTGTGATAGTGTTTTAATGTTGTATTTTGGTTAAACAATTTTAATTTAATTAAAAGTATACTTGATATGATATGATCACATTAATAGTTAATTGTATATTTAAATAATTAGGTCAAGTTATTGGTACATTACATAAGTAGGGCTATGGAGTTTTTATTAACCTAAATTGGCAAATTAAAATTTTTTTTTTACCTCTGAGTGTCATTTTCATGCAATATATTAAAAGATTTTTATATCTTAAAATATTAATTAAAAATTAACATCATTTCAAAAATAAGTGTAAAAATCAATATTTTTTAAAACATTCATAGCCCTAAAAATATGTTATACTCTATGTATAGAGTAGATAATGTAAAGTATGTTCAATGTTCATTTAATTTGTATTAATTTATCTAGGGTAGTGGACATGTTAAGTGTTAATATTTTTTATTAGGTATGACCTTACCCAAATCCTGCAAAAATTTGCACTACGGAAATTTGTTCAGTTCATGTTCTAGTAAAATTATTAATAACTAATGTGTTTATTGCCTTTGATAATTTAGTATTGAATTAATGTCCATTATTTGGTCTATTCACATACAAGATAGTTTTAATATAAAATGCAAATCATACATTATACGAAAAATATATACTAGTATAACTTATAATTATAAATGGAAAATCGGGTAGGCACGATGTACAACGAGCTCTAGGCCTATAACCTTGTATCAGATTATTCAGGACTCATTTTCTCGATGCACAAACCATTGTAATATCAGTCTGATGTAGGTTATTTGTCATGTCACTTAATTTGTGTAATCAAAATAATTTACCTATTCTATTTTTTTTTTAGTATACATAGATTGATTTGTAATTATTTTTATGTTTAATGAAAAGAAAACCTTTAATGGAAGGGGCATTGTAAAAATGTATAATTAAAAAAAAAGAAGAAATGTGTGAATAGACCTTTAACTACTTTAGTCTTAGCTCTATACCCTGAATCCAAGTACATATAGCAACCATATACATTTATATCTGCACATTTATGAATTATTTTTCTAAATACATAGAAATTGTTGATTTACTTTGTTTTAAAATGAAAAAATGTTATCTGTTTAATATAATCATTTACTATAGTAATTAAAATACACCATATTGTTTTTTAAAAAATATTTATTTTGTAATTTACTAATTATAACTCATCAATCTAATATAGAAATATAAATTATATTAAATAAATACATATGTATTTGTATGTATTTGGAGGACATATCTTTATCAAGACGCAAAACTTTAGTTTGGCAGCAGGACGGTGCTCCAGCTCATAATAAAAATATTGTTATAGAGTATTTAAATTGCACTTTTGGTACAAATTGGATGGGAACGTACAGTCCAAAAATATGTTGGCCACCTCGTAGTCCCAATCTGACTTCGCCATATTATTTTCTTTGGGGTTATCTTCAAAGTGTAGTTTACAAAGAAATGCCTGCTAATGTAAATGATCTTAAACAAAAAATTAAAGATGCTTGTTCTAATATCTCAAATTATGTTTTAGTGAAAACTACTACAAATGAATTACTTAAACGACTGGCAATTTGTTTGGAAGTAGATGGTCATCAGTTTGAACATCTATTAAAATAAATTATTAATAAACTTTAATTGACTACTTACAAGTATTGTGTATGTGTTTGTTTGTTTTAATTAAATTTTGAACTTAACTAATCCTTACTTTCCTTACCAATATTGGAAGCTTTTATAAATTATAAGGTATATTCACTATATTCTAAGATGTATGTATTTCAACCATGGTTACATAGTTCTGTGAAAATATTAACTTCATACTTCATAGGTTTAATTTTGAAACATGAACTAAGATATAATATTGTTCCATGGTATACAAATTAATTTAGTTAATATTGTTAGTGGTATCCCTGGTATTGGTACTATAGTACTTTTCTATGCTATAGTAGTACAAAACATTATAATATGTAAGTATGTTACTTATTTTCTTTGTTTCATATAATAAAACAACTTTATAAATGTTCACTCTTTTTAAATTTTTCATTAACTTTTTTACATTTATTAATTAGTATTTAGTTTTTTAGTAGCCACTAACCAGTAGGATTAATATGTTCAAGACGTTGAAATAAGTCATAAATAATTGATAGGTAGTTTTTATTCAAGTTTATTGAACTTATACCAAATAATGGACATTAATTCAATACTAAATTATCAAAGGCAATAAACACATTAGTTATTAATAATTTTACTAGAACATGAACTGAACAAATTTCCGTAGTGCAAATTTTTGCAGGATTTGGGTAAGGTCATACCTAATAAAAAATATTAACACTTAACATGTCCACTACCCTAGATAAATTAATACAAATTAAATGAACATTGAACATACTTTACATTATCTACTCTATACATAGAGTATAACATATTTTTAGGGCTATGAATGTTTTAAAAAATATTGATTTTTACACTTATTTTTGAAATGATGTTAATTTTTAATTAATATTTTAAGATATAAAAATCTTTTAATATATTGCATGAAAATGACACTCAGAGGTAAAAAAAAAATTTTAATTTGCCAATTTAGGTTAATAAAAACTCCATAGCCCTACTTATGTAATGTACCAATAACTTGACCTAATTATTTAAATATACAATTAACTATTAATGTGATCATATCATATCAAGTATACTTTTAATTAAATTAAAATTGTTTAACCAAAATACAACATTAAAACACTATCACAAAATACATATGCATTGAAATAATTGGTTTAAACCTTAAATTTATATTTAAAATAATACACATTTACATAGTATTTACTTAAAACGTATTCTGTGGTTAAACGTTCAAAGAATATTAATTAATTAATAATTAATATTCAATATTTGACAATGGAAAATTAACATTAACAGTTAACCGCCATATATTATCATTTTTTTGTTAAAATAATACGTGATAAGTCCTATACCAAGAATCAGTAACCAGTGATGTACTATGTAACCACGATAGTAAATTGTAATATGTTATTTTTATACTTTATAACTGATTCAACCTCGATGCGGCAGGCTAGTCGCTCACTGACACCACGGTTTTCTGGTGGGAGTGTTGATAGGACATTTTTTTTTTTCTAACAGTATTGTTTATCTATCTTGCTACCTAAGATTTATTATCGATTATGATCGTTATGGGTATTGTTAAATTAAGATATCATTTCGTTTTTACTTCTGGTCTTTACTGTTGGGTTTGATAAACTACCCGGTAGCAGTAAATTGAACGAATATTTAAACAGTAATAAGTCGCGAACGGATTACTGAAATTAAATTCTATAAACGTTAAAATTATTTTTTTCAGTATATTTATAAATTTTCGTTATCGAAAATATGTATTGCCATTTGAAAATCGAAAGTTGATAGTTTTTTATCAAATAAGGGAAGAAGTTAAAATTATCAAACTTGTAACACAGTGTAAAATAGTAAAACCTAGAAAGTTAAAAAAAAAAATTATTTTAAAATTCCTAATATTTACCGAGATATTTACTGGTTCACGATAAAAAAATCACCCTGTATTATTATATCAATAACAATGGCTAAAAGCACACTGGATACGTGTACATACAACTTAGCCACGACGGGAACGCGGGCCGCCGCCGCCACCGACACTTCAACCCACCAACCAATCGAAAAACCGGCTCGCCGCACGACCTGGACCTTTAATCGCAAGTTACAACTGCGCGTGTATGGTATTATTATTATCATCGTCGTCGAAACCGCATCAGCTGTCACCGTCCAACATTATAATTTATAATACGTAATATTATTATTATTATGTGATATTATGTATATGACGTACTGATACGCTTCGCACCGCCGCCCCGACGACCGTATGAAATCATCTCGGACGATCATTCCGTTTTTATCTAAATATTTATCTCATTAATATTATTGTTGAGTATTCTTTGTTTAATAACCCAACCAAAAATACTGTCGCTTAATGACACAACCCATGTTTATAAAATACAGCTACGACAATCCGCGGCTGCGCACGACATGTCCGTGTTTGCGTTCGTACGGCCGCCCGTTCGCTTTTTTTTTTCTCACTACCCTGCGTAAAGAAGTTTAACTTCAAAAAAATCGAGAAAAGTGTGTAGAGTATTGCCACTTTTAAAATAGCAAGATACCCACTGATAGAGTTTAAGTATAGACTGTAGGGAGATAAATATATGAATTTAAATAATTATCGATCAATAGAAAAAATTGGTGGCCCTAAAAAGGGCCTTTTTAAAGAATGTTATAATATAAGTTGAATTATTTGGAACTTGTGTACTTGGTTACAGCTTTTGTTCCTTCACTGACGGCGTGCTTGGCCAATTCACCTGGCAACAACAATCGGACGGCGGTTTGGATCTCCCGACTGGTGATGGTCGACCGCTTGTTGTAGTGGGCCAGACGACTGGACTCGGCGGCGATACGTTCGAACAAATCGTTGACGAAACTGTTCATGATGCTCATTGCCTTAGAGGAGACTCCGGTGTCGGGATGTACTTGCTTCAGCACTTTGTAGATGTAGATGGCATAGGATTCTTTCCTCTTTGGCTTGCGTTTCTTGTCGGACTTGGCGATGTTTTTTTGGGCCTTGCCGGACGACTTTTTCATTGCCTTTCCTGCGGATTTACCTCCTGGAGCCATAGCTGATAATTTTTTGTAAACTGTGGTTGTTGACGATGAAGCACTTCAAATACGAATGTTGTTGAAACTTACTTACTTACTTACTTGGTAGCACGGCTTTCGCCTATATACTATTCCAGGCTATTGCCTTTGCTAGTAGCTGTAGTTGGAGATGGATTTGCTATTTTTTATTTTTTTTTTTTTTTTTTTTTTTTTTTTTTTTATAATTTTAATTTAACTGGTTGCCCAAGGTTTTGTTCTCGGACGTTGTCTATGTCTCGAGGTATATAGAGAGGGGGAACAATTACCAATAGTTCTTATATGGTTGTACCATGAAGTAGCGATACGATGAAAAGTGGCTGAGGCATTTTTCTTAATGGTTTGTTGGATAGGAATGAATCCGACTGTGTGCAGAAGCACCGAGTTCCTTACAAAGGTCGGTTGGCCTAAAATTATCCTGATGCCTGTAGTCTGAACCGCCTCAAATTTCTTCCAAGTGGATGAGCTAATAAAGGGTGCCCATGCTTCTCCTGCGTAAGTTAAAATAGGGATAATGTACATTTTGAACAGGTTTAATTTGGTTCTAGTGGGGATTGGGCTTTTTTTGTTTAGAATTGGATATAGTAAGCCTCGAATTTGAGTAGCTTTTTTGATAATGTTGGATGCGTGGGTGGAAAAACTGAGGTTGCGGTCAATTGTTACTCCAAGATATTTGACGCTCTTAGACCAAGGGATTTGAACGTTATTTATATTGATATTTTTGATTTTTGCAGTTCCTGTACGGCCAAACAGGATTGCAGTGGTTTTGGATTCGTTTATTTTAAGTCGCCATTTTTTGAACCAGTCTAATGCCAAGTTTGTTTGATTTTGAAGTTGCAAGGATGCAAAACGCGCGTTGTGGTTTGAACAATAGAACATTGTGTCGTCCGCAAATAAGGAGACACGAGATTTAGGAAGTGTAGGTAGGTCATTCGTATAAATATTAAATAGCGTAGGGGAAAGACAGGAACCTTGTGGCACGCCCGCATTTGCCTTTCTCAGTGACGAATTTTGATTTTCAATTTTTACAGAGAAGGTTCGTTCTGAAAGGAAAGATTCTGTGATTTTGATAAGTTGTAAAGGGATATTCATGGACATCATTTTGTGGAGAAGCCCGTCGTGCCACACGCTATCAAACGCTTTCTCAACATCGAGGAAGATAGCAGCAGTTTGAATGTTTTGGTTGAGATTTTCGCTTAGTTGGTCCATAAGTTTGGTCAGTTGGAGGACAGTTGAGTGGTTTTGACGGAAGGCGAATTGCTCAACTCTTATTTTTCCAGCTAAAGATTTTTGGAGAGATTGGAGGATTAAACGTTCGTATACTTTTGAGAGTGAAGAAAGAAGAGCAATGGGTCTGTAACTTTCTGGTAGTTGATGGTTTTTGCCAGGTTTCGGAATGGAAATTATGGACGAGAGTTTCCATACGCTTGGAAAGTAACATAGGTTGAAGCACCCGTTGATTATTTTAGTTAAGTCTAGTATTTTATTTTTGGGTAGAAACTTTAGGGCAGTATTTGTGATTTGGTCTCTGCCAGGGGCTTTGTTCTTTGCTAGCTTGGATATAAGTTTTTGGATTGACCCTGGAGTGGTGAAAATATTGGGACCAGTAAGCACTGAGCCTCTGAGGGTCGCGATGCTTTCCTTTACTTCAGGTAAGTCATGGCCCTTAAAGGTAGAAAACTGATGTTCAAGGGAATCCGCGATGATCTCAGATTTCTCTTTTGCAGAGTAGGACAAACCGTTTGGACCTAGTATTGGGTGTGCGGCTGGCTTTTTCTTTAGCAGACTCCTGTTTAGCTTGTATATAGAGTTTTCGTTTTGGTTCATGGAATCAATGTACTTGTCCCATTCGTCCTTCCTATGCGTTTTTAGCATCAGTCTAATGGTTTTGATTTTGGAGTTTAGCGATCTTTTAATTTGGGGGTCACGATTTAGCTGCCATTCTCGGCGGATTCGGTTTTTTTCATTTATTTCTTGTTGAATTTCCGCGGGAATAGCTAGGCGACGGCTGCCCCTACCGCGAGTGTATGAGCAGTTGTCAAGAGCTGAGTGGATGGAATTTGTGAATGTTTGGATGCTGATGTCAATGTTTTGCTTGGAGTTGGCAAGAAGAGCCGTGTTAGGTTTTTCTGCATTGAGTGTGTGATAAAACTTTTCCCAATTGATTTGAAGGTTTGGAAGTGGGGGAGAGGTTGTGATAGGTGAGTCAGTTAATTCAAGTAGAATTGGATTGTGATCGGATGATAACTCATTTAGGTTTGTGACGTGTACTAGGAGATGAGTGCGGATTAAAGCAATGTCTAATACGTCAGGTCTGCATTTATTGGAGCTTGGAAAGTGTGTAGGGGTGTCAGGGGCGAAGATTGCGTAGTCATTTTGTAGGAGGTGGCTATAGAGTATTGATCCAGCAGCATTTGTCTTGCGGCTGTTCCAGAGAGGATGTTTGGAGTTTAGGTCACCAGCAATAATGAAATTATCTGCACTATTGATGAGAAGGTCGAGGTCAGATGTAAGTAAGGGTGACGACGGGGGTTTGTAAACCGAAGAGATGAGAGTGGTTTTATTACTGATTTTTATTAATATAGATGTAGATTGAAGTTTTGTATTTGTGTCGATTTGTTGATGGACTATTTTACGATGAACTAAGATAGCTGTGCCTCCATGGGCTGGAGAACCACGGATTGGCGGAAGGTCATTCCTGTATGTGATATAATTTGGGATCTTGATGCTTAGATTTGATTTGAGATGAGTTTCGTTTAGTAGTATAATATCAGGTTTGTTAGTGAAAGTGAATGCACCGAGTTCATTAATTCTATTAGTAATGCCGTTAGCGTTCCAATGTACAATTTTTAAGCTAGATATCATTGTTGGTTTGCGAATAGGGTAATAAAGGATTTTATAGTGGATATAAGCATGGATTTGGGATCATCCGATGTGGACAGAACTGAAAGGAGATCAGTTAAAAGTTCTATTACCTGCTCGCTGTTTAGAGTCTTCTTGGACTTAGTTGCAGAGGCGTAGTCCACTTTAGTGGTATCGGCACTTTGGGATTGAATAGGTTGATCTGTAGGGTGTGAGGGGTTTGGTTGTGGATTTTTGGCTAGCTTTGCATTAGCGGCTTGGGCGAGATATGAACAACCGCGGTAATTTGCCGTGTGTTTACCACCACAATTGCAACATTTTGGGTCTTGTTCGATAGTTTTGGGACATTGGCTAGCTTTGTGTTCGCCTGAGCATTTAACACATCTAAGCGGGTGGGTGCAATTGGAGGATCCGTGGCCTATGCGTTGACAAGCGAAACACTGTGAGGGCCCTGATTTCTTATAGGTCTCGACAGAAACTTTGACATAAAATAGATCAGTAATTTCATAGATATGCTTGGATGTAAGGCTACTACCAATGATAACTAAGCAAATTGGCATTGGTTTGTTCACTGGGCCAAAGCGTTTAACAAGTTTAACGTCGAAATTTAACGACTCTAATTCACATTGAATTTCGTCTGTAGAGATGTCAGTGGGAATACCTTTTAGTACAACTTTTAATGTACGTTCATCCGGAAGTTTTGAAGTCACGAATTGGATGTTCTGTTCTAATAAAATTTTCTGGATTAGTCTGTAGTGGCTAATTTCTCGGGTTTTAATAATAATTGAGCCGTCGGAAGTTGCTTGAGCGGAGACAACTTCAGGTGAGAGTTCGCCGAATATGATTGGAGCAGCTCTGCGCCAATCAGACGATTTTTTCACAATTATGGGGGGGATACGGAAAGCAGGTTTTACGCCAGAACTCGGAGAGTTATCGGCATTTTCTTCGTTTATATTATTAGTAGCAGTATTTGACCTACCTGGTACGGATGTGGAGAGTGGCGGAACTAGGTCCGAGATGTCGCTGGCTGGATGGGAGTTGTCCGATGAGATGTAAGAATCGCCTGACAACGATTCTGAGTCGGATGGTTCCGGCGATGGCGGTTCTGGTCGCTGTTTGGGTGGAGGAGAGGAGGTCTGGTTGCGGAGCTTTTTGGATTCCGTGAGTGGCGGGGTCCGATTCCTTTTCGAACCGGCTCTGCGGCCGCCCATGATGACTTCTACTTTGCGCTTGACTTTCGTTGTGGATGACGATGTTGAACGACTGTCTGCTTGAAACGCTGGACGTTGAATGAATGTTGTTGAAATACACAAAGCGACTGTATATATGAATAACCCAAGGAGACACGTCAAACAGCCATTGGCCAAATTCTAATAGGTATAACAGAACAAATAGGATCCACAGTGGTTAAGTGTTCGATAAAAATAGAAGCTTCTCCGCGAAAAAACATTATCAGAATGATGATGAAAAACAACATCGTTTAGTAGTAGTTGCATATCAAACGGAGTCAAGTAATATCGTCATAACAATTCAAACTGTCCAATCGCAGTACTGTTTTCTAAATTTTGGCTATATAAGCTCCCTACCGATGGATTTTATCACCATTCAGAGTTCGAATCAGTTACAAAGCAGTCAAGCATTCAAATACAATCATGAGCGGAAGAGGTAAAGCAGGAAAATCGAAGGGAGGTAAATCCAAGACCAGGTCGTCCCGTGCTGGACTCCAGTTCCCAGTCGGTCGTATCCATCGTCTGTTGAGAAAAGGAAACTACGCCGAACGCGTCGGAGCCGGAGCACCAGTATACTTGGCCGCCGTCATGGAGTATTTGGCAGCTGAAGTGTTGGAATTGGCCGGTAACGCTGCCCGTGACAACAAGAAATCTCGTATCATTCCCAGACATTTGCAATTGGCAATCAGGAACGACGAAGAATTGAACAAACTGTTGTCCGGTGTTACAATCGCTCAAGGCGGTGTGTTGCCTAACATCCAAGCCGTTCTTTTACCCAAAAAGACCGAGAAAAAAGTCTAATAACCTAACAATTACCCATCACTTATTAAAACGGCCCTTTTCAGGGCCAACAATTATTGCGAACACTTACTTGTCCCTTCCCATCCTACTTTATTTTTTAATATAATACACCACTTTTAAACGCACCTTAAAAATGTCAACAAAATTATAAGTTATGCGAATGTTTTTAAGTCCATACTACGAGTACTTCACATGTCTTGACCAAAATAAATAATTATATAAGTTTATGTTTGAAATTTTAAAATTCCCGTTAAAATAAATATTAATTCACATTAAAACGTTTACATGCATTTCTAAATCGCAGAATTCGAATTAAATAATAAATACGTTTATATGCACCCAACTCTCGGACTAACTCAATGCGCATTAACTGCTACATATAAACGTGGTAATTGTATTCTTTAGTTTTGTTGTTGTGTTAAATTAACGTATACAATTTTATGCAATATCAGTTCAACCATTCTTTAAACGAACGTGGTTTTGAGTTGATTAAAGGGTGAGTTAGTACAAAATTTAATAAACAAAAAAGTCCAAGTAGAACTTAGTATTTAAACTTCTTAGTTTGCCTTTAAATTACTGTCATATAATTTTCAAAATTTGGTACAGAATAAAGTTTCGAACGTCCATCATTGTGGCAAGTTGTATAAATACTATATAGGTAGTACAGTGTAGGTATATTATATAACCTGTGTAAAAAATTCGGTAAATGGTGTTTGTTAACACCCCGCCCGCCAGTACATAGCATAAAATGTATCACCCCCCCCCCCCCACCACACAGACTCGCGAATATTATCACCTCGCAAAAAATATAGTGTGTGCCCTTCCTACAATAAATGATCGTATTTAGCTCGTCATGGATGATAGGTATATATCCAAAATATATATATGACCATGTTCAATAATATTTTCAAATTGTTTGAAAGCTTACAATAATTTGTAGCAAGCGGGATTCCAACATAATACTGTTAACCATAGTTAACATTTTGTTGATCCGAACACAGGGGCATACACCAAAAACATCGAGAGGTTTTTGGGGTTCTGCTAAATGAGAAAACAAAAAGCGTCGTGGAACAAAAATAATTATCTGGAACCGTATTCGAGAGAATTTATGTGGAGAACACGTCCCGTAAAATAAGATACATTTGAAACTATTTTAAAAAATATATCCGAGTTCTGGCCTCCATTCTAATTATGATAAAATAAATATTATACCTATACTTATACGTATTTTTTCTTAATTTATAAGTATAACACATTTATTTATCGCCCTCCCTACAATCACTGACATCCCAGTTAATGACATAATACTATCAATTAGACAAAAAACAAACACGGTATGGCAAAGCCACTGGGATTCCGTTCCACCTTCCAACAAACTTAAAAAGATTAAAAAATGCACAAAAAAGTGGCACATCCCGCAAAACCTAAGCAGACGACACGAAGTTGCTCTAACCAGACTAAGAATTGGACATTCTTTTCTGACACATGCTTCCCTAATAAGTAAAGACCCACCACCTATCTGCAAAGAATGCCATGAAAACCTATCCATACAACATATTATTATCCAAGACTGCCCAGCATTCCAGAACATACGAAACACACTATCGATACCAGGCAACCTAGAAGAAGCACTAAATGAAGACTACAGCACAAAAATATTAAATTTCCTCACAAAAATTAATATTATAAATAACTTATAAATCATTATTTTCAACATGCACATTATGAAAAATTTTATATATCTCAAAAATATTTATATGTTACAAATTATAATTCATAATTAATGTAACACTCACTATGTAATACTTACAAGGCTAATAACCTTAGTTGTTGAAGCCTCTTTTCATTAAAAAAAAAAAAATAAAACATTTATTTGTCGTTTGTTATTAACAAACAAATACCTACCTTTGAGTGATTTCTATTAACAATTAACTACACCCGAAATTTTTTTTTTTAAATTATTACAGTGAGGTGTGTATTTTTACACCTAATGTTTATGCAGAAATCGTAACAAAATGCAACATAATTTTGTTTAAAATCTGATCATAATGTTATATAAAAAATATAATGGTGCTGTTTAAAACGACAAGTGACGACTGGCATGGTTTAATAACTATCATCACACTTATGTGTAGAGAAAGTTAGATGATTAGGGGATAAATAAAAACAATTATTAACCAAAGTAGAACCAATTAAAGTACCCCTAAATAGTAAATATTGGTTAAGTTACCACCTACGACTTCCTACTCGTGTAATAAGAGTTAAAAAGTAGTGGCCCTGAAAAGGGCCTTTTTAAAAGAGTTTTAATACAGGTATGCAACGGGCAGCGCGTGGTAAACCATATTAACCTCCGAAACCGTACAAGGTACGTCCTTGTCGTTTTAGAGCGTAAACGACGTCCATGGCTGTTACGGTTTTCCTCTTGGCGTGTTCGGTGTATGTTACGGCATCACGAATCACGTTTTCCAGGAACACTTTCAACACTCCGCGGGTTTCTTCGTAGATCAAACCGGAGATACGTTTTACTCCGCCACGGCGAGCTAATCGACGAATGGCAGGCTTGGTTATTCCTTGGATGTTATCACGGAGCACTTTACGATGACGTTTGGCGCCTCCTTTTCCAAGACCTTTTCCTCCTTTACCGCGTCCGGTCATGATGATTTTATGTAGTTTCTAGCTGATTGCTTAAAGAGCTGCTGCGATGAACGCTGAACGTTGACTGATGCCCGGTTAACAAACGTCAATGTATTTATGCGTTTCACGGAGCACGCACGGCCAATCGAAATGCTCCATTTGTTTTCTCCCACTCCCCGATTATCGACAACGCGTCGACCAATGAGAACGGCAGATACGAATCCGTTTTGTATATAAATACTGGTGAAATTCGATTCGACGGTTATCACTGTTTTACATTTGTTCGTACATTAACATCACTAGTAATAACCAAAATCAACAATGGCCCGTACCAAGCAGACCGCACGTAAATCTACCGGAGGAAAGGCTCCCAGAAAGCAGCTGGCAACCAAAGCCGCCCGTAAGAGCGCACCCGCCACCGGAGGAGTGAAGAAACCCCATCGTTATCGTCCGGGAACCGTGGCTCTCCGTGAAATCCGTCGTTACCAGAAGAGCACGGAGCTGTTGATCCGCAAATTGCCGTTCCAACGTCTGGTGCGTGAGATCGCTCAGGATTTCAAGACCGACTTGCGTTTCCAGAGTTCCGCCGTCATGGCATTGCAGGAAGCCAGCGAAGCCTATTTGGTCGGTTTGTTCGAAGACACCAACTTGTGCGCCATCCACGCCAAGCGTGTCACGATCATGCCTAAGGACATCCAACTGGCTCGTCGTATCCGCGGTGAACGCGCCTAATCATTTTGGTCACACATACCACTTTAAAACGGCCCTTTTCAGGGCCAACACACTTGTTTTAAAAACTATTACGACTCGTCTTATTCAGTATTCTGTATTTTTTGTAATCAAATAGTTTCCCCTAATCTGTGTTGCAATAAAAATTATTTATCATTTCTCTAGACAACGGTTTCAGTTATCTACGAGTGAGTGCCTATCTAGATAATTTATTCTAACGAACTTAAAACAACTAAAATTGCAAATATTAATATATTATAATATATAATTGACGTTATTTTATATGTTTTAAAATATAACTTTTTTTTTACCTAATACTTATATCACTGAAAATTTGCAAAATTAAAAATGGAATTATCTGATATTTATCTAGATAAAAAAGTATTAGTTATCTATTCCCAACACTGCTCATAATTAAGCTGCACCTTTCTCCTCTACACATAATACTATTTAGCAAATTAATCGAGAGTGAGTTAGGTCATGTAAACAAAAACATAATAATACACAAATTATTATTTACCATGGTCTATGACCAACCGTCAAAATTATTTTAGATAATTTACATTTTTTTTTTTTATTAAGTATTCATTAAACCTGCTGATAATAATAATAAAAAAAGGTTAATGTATGTAACTTTTCGATGAATTTTGAAAAAAATCCACAGAATACAATATTACACTTACACACGGCCATATGGATATGTTTTGAATGCTTACAATACCGTTAATAATATTTAATCACAAATACATTATAATTTATAAGCATAGAAGTAGTACTTTTTTTATCGACTGTTGAAATATCATTATTAAATGGTGCCTATTTTTAAAAGTTTTACCCTGTAGAGTATTCACTTTTTTCCTACGTTATACAAAAGACCCACTTCAATAGTAGTTACTTTATGATAGAAAAAATGCAAATGTATAATACAATATTTCGATTGGTCGGTACCTACGTTAAATTAAAAATTTAAAACCGTCGAGTCAATAACATTTTGAAGTCTTTACATTAAGGACACGTAATATTTTATTTCAGTGATTGTTTTCCTACAGATTCTAATTAGGTGTACAATATATTTTGGTATACCTACATAAGTTATACTCCGCAAAAACATCCCGTTTGAATAAAATACGCTCTGTGGCTTTGCAAGTATCAAAATATACTTTTATACGTCATATTCATTGTGATACTATAAAATCAGAATTTATTATTAAAATTAAATTTATTGAGTCGAATTGTCTTTAGAATTTACATAATACTTACTTTTGTTATTAAACATTATCAACGCTGATTTTACAAGAATGTGGCTACGCTTCAACCAGCAAGTCACCAAAACAGTCCAGAAAGCAAGGCGCGGACCACCTATGGGGGCTCCAAATAAACATTTTTACTGATAATGGTAAAATAATAGTTCACTCGTCAAAGGGTTAAGTATAGGTACAACAAGGAAATATATGAACATCAACAGAATGTGTTTCGATTAATCATTAACTCACGAATTAGATTGCCAAATATTGAGCTACAATTAATATAACATTTTAATTACGTAAAAGTTTACAAACCATTAAAATTTGAATTTGCATATATCGGCTACAAGACGATTCATGATGTAATTTAGGAGATTAGCATAATACTGCTCGTACAACATAATATCCAGACCCATATAATAGAAGAAGAATATCTATCGTCGTAAGAAATTCTTCAGTTCTTATACTAAGTACCTATGCTACTATTAAAATGTTACGTTATTTGATATTTGCCCGCTTTAGGTGGTTTCGGCAACGTCCTGTAATGTCAACTCTTGTCTTCCTGGATAATAAATAATAAAATACATCATCAAGTTTCGGCAACAACACATTAAATGCTAAAAAAACACAGAGAAATATAATGGTGTATAGCGTCGGTTTACTACGCGTACAAACTTTATTATGTATCAGATGGGTACGAGACCACCAATATGATGTGAAAATAAGTTTAATTTTGTTTATTTAAAATCGAGTTTCAATCGAAATCCCTTTAATGGTGTAATACTATGATTATTTTTTAAAAATATTTAACGTGAATACCGTTAAGATTAGATTTATTGTTAAAGTCCGTGATGTAAACATTTCAATGGTATAAACGTCAATGACGCCGTACCGTAACAGTAACCTAAAACCGTCAATTTTGAAAAGCCACTGTTCATCGACATGTCGGTCTATTTGTAATATTCAAACACTCAGGGCTTGGGAAACTCGTATAGAATGTGTCTAAAAAGTTTTTGTAAATTTTAAATTGGTTCCGACCATACGGTACACCAATAAACATGGACTACGAAAACCCGGTTGGAAGCGTTGGAATTACGATCTGTGGTGGTTTTTTGTTACCAGATAGCGTCGGGACGGCTATATGGGATCGTTTGGAATTTAGTTGGCTTTTAGTAAAGATCAAAATCAGATTTTTATAACTATTTCTCGACGAGAAATCGCGAAAAACGTTTACACAACCGCTGCCGTGTCGATGACGCGAATCACGACGGTTTACTAGTCGGTACGGTACAGTATATATATTTACAAACCGTTTCGTTGCTCAGCGTTACGTTCAACAGTACAAATTTCGAGTCAGTTTTCTACGTTCAAAATCAACTCTATCATGACAGAAACTGTCGTTCCCGCCGCTCCGGCACCAGTCACTGCATCGCCAGCCGCGAAAAAATCTCCGGCCAAGAAGAAGACTGCTGCTGCTGCTGCTTCAAAGGCAAAGAAGCCCGCTGCGTCTCACCCGACCACTTCCGTGATGGTGACGTCTGCCATCAAGGAACTGAAGGAGAAGAAGGGTGCGTCTCTGCCGGCTATCAAGAAATACTTGGCTGCCAACTACAAAGTCGATCCCGCCAAGCTGGCGCCGTTCATCAGGAAATTTTTGAAAGCCGCTGTCGCCAACGGAACCGTCGTGCAGACCAAGGGCACTGGCGCTTCTGGTCACTTCAAACTGCCGGTGGCCGAGGTCAAACCGAAAAAGGCAGCTGTAGCCAAGACGAAGAAACCGGTCGTCAAAAAAGTCAAAGCCCCCGGTGCAGTAAAAAGGAAGTCGACGTCTGCTAAGAAAGTGAAGCCCGCGTCCGGCGAACCGGCAGCTAAAAAAGTTAAAAAGGCTGTCGCCGCTAAACCTAAGGTTGCCAAACCGAAGAAATCTCCGGTCAAGGCGAAAAAACCTGCTGGCGCTGTCAAACCCAAAGCGAAGAAGACTCCAACCAAGAAAACAGCAGCTCCCAAGAAGAAGTAAACTAACTGATCGTTCACTTCTCTCGTCCCCTTAAAACGGTCCTTTTCAGGACCACCAATTTCTTATACACTTAATTATTTTTCGTTGGTTATAAAACGAACTATAAATCATGTCAAGAAAAATTATCATCACGTTAAAATTATTATACTTTTAAGATCAACACTCGACAATCCGTTGATAATAATAATTATAATTTATACATATTTTTAACTTACAAGTCAATACTAACTGATCTACAGCGAATCATTTGTTACCCTTACCATATTTTGTACCAACAGTTGTAGTTGCTTCGCAGTATAAAATCGCCTACCGATTATATTATATTTTAATACCAAGCCTACTACGTTAATATGTGTATCACATATCATTTATTTTCACATACGTTCTAATATATTATTATATACAAATTACAAGCGCTTGGAACTTATTGAACTTGCATGTTTATTATTTTATTTTTGATTGTAAGTGCCTACCTGCGTTTTTAGATATGATTCACAAGAAATAATATTCACATACAAAATGTAACAATAATAAAAGATAAACAATAAATAAAACAGGTACCTACATTTTCTTCAATCATAATATTCTATTAGTTTGAACTAAAAATAGCTTGTTACAGGCTCAGTCGTCTAAAATATTTTCAAAACAGCCCATGGTTATTAACAATTAATATGGGTACTTAGGTACCTATTATTGTAATATTTGGGGCTGTGAATATTATGCATTAAAAAACCTTAAAAAATGCATTTAAATTGGCCAAAATTAATGGTATAAAATGCACTTAAAATGGTTTTTAATTTAACATTAATGTTGTTATTAGTATTATTACATGCATAATTATTAAAAAAAAAAAATTTATAAAAAAGTTGGTTTTAATTGAATTTTGATTATGAAGTTGATTGATTCTAATGCGATTCGCCTGAAACATTTAAAAAGTTTTTAAAGATTTTAACTGACGAAATTTAATTAAAAGTAGAAAATAACTATGACTTAAATATGCAAATATAACCTAAAAAATGTAAAAAAAAAAATACAAAGTAAAAGTTTCATTGAAAAAAAAATTAACGTTTTCGTAATGTGTACAATGTTTCGAACAGATTCGTATGTCATTCAACGACGTCACAGCCACCGAATAATCGGATCAGAAACGAATCGCACGCGTTGTCAGATCATTACAGCGGCACACGAGACGGGCAACTCAAACGAGAGCGATACACCCGTAACGCGGAACTCTGACGAGTCACTGGAACTGTGCCTATGCTCGCAAGACAAGACGTACGCGCGACTTGTCATTTCTGCGGAACGTAACTCGCCGTAACTATGCGCGTATTATGTCGACAATGACGATAAAGCACAGGGAAACGGGATTTTACGAATATACGTTCTGTTTGGGAAACATACTTGAACACTTATACGAATAACGTATTCCTACGAATGACTGTTTATCACTTAACACGGAAACAGAAAAAATAAAATATGCATTAACGCAAATATTTAATACAGATGTGACGATCAGTGTTGGCGCAAACGCAACAAACCAACCACTGACGCACTGCCCGAACGGTGTCAGACTTATATTATAGGCCAAAGAACAAGGCCAAGGTCGAATTTTGTTTGTATTAACCTACCTGAGCTCGGCCTGCGAATAGGTAAGAATAAAATCGCCATTTAATAATACGAGTACAGGTATGAAGTAGTAATGTAATGTGCAGGCAACATAATAATATGTTAAAGATCAAAAAATATGGATACCCGATGCCTTCCCTAATCGCGCAAGTCTGCCCGGGATGGGTCTTGCTACAACGGAGGACGGACAGTGAATGTCAATGCGGCTTTTTTTGCTTTGCTTGTATGACGGCGCTAGCCTATATACTCGTTCCAGGCGTTAGCCTATGACGAGTTGAATGAGTTGTGGTGAATTATTTAGTTAGTTTGAATTGGACCATATGAGGGGGCGTGGTTTTGTGGATTTTGAGGTTGGGTCGGTAGTTCTGGTGGATTGTCCAAGACTGCGGATGTGGGCGAAAGTTGACTTTGAGTTGCGGTGAAATAGGTTTTTGCTGTTGGTTATTATTGATTGTTTGATGGTGGAGGTACGTGTTGTAGAAAGGATTGTTTTATTTGTCACAAACCATGGGGAGGAGGTGATGGTACGGAGGCCGATATTTTGGACGGCTTCAAGTTTGCGCCAGTTTGCTTGGGATATTAGTGGTCCCCAAGCTGGACCGGCGTATGATAGGATAGGTTTAATGTATAGTTGCAGAATATTCAGTTTTGTTTTGATGGGGATGGGGCTGGAGTGGTTTATGATCGGGTACAGCATGCCGCGGGCGGCGGTGGCTTTCTTTACAGTTAACTTGATATGGTCCGAGAATGTGAGATTACGGTCAATGGTTACGCCAAGGTATTTTGATGAAGGAGACCAGGGGATTTGGTGACCGTTTAGATTCAGGTGGTGTGAGGCGAAGTGTTTAGGGCCGTTGAACATGACCGCAACCGTTTTTTGGGCGTTGATGTTGAGACGCCATTTTTTGCACCAGGTTAATGTTGTGTTTAGTTGTTTTTGCAGTTGGATGGCTGCTCTTTTCGGGTTGTTGTTTGAGGTGGTAAACATGGTATCGTCGGCGAATAGGTACAGCCGAGCATTTTGGTTGAGGGGGACGTCATTTGTGTAGGCCAAGTATAGTGTCGGCGAGAGACAGGAGCCTTGAGGTACACCTGCAAGAACCGGCCTACTACTGGATATGATGGAGTTTAATCTTACCGAGAAAGTACGGTCTGTTAGGAACGAGTTTATTATAATTAGTAGTGGTGTGGGGGTACCCAAGGCGTGGAGCTTATATAGTAGGCCTGCGTGCCAGACCCGGTCGAAGGCTTTTTCGACGTCGAGAAAGACAGCGGCTGTGCGCAGATTATTGTTTGAATTTGCTGCCAAATTGTCAATGAGGCCGACAAGCTGGTGGGTTGTTGAATGTTCTGGACGGAAACCGTATTGTTCTTTCCTGATTTTGGGACCAATCGCAGCATAAAGTTTTGCCAAAACAACTCGTTCGAAGATTTTTGAGAGGGATGATAGAAGTGCGATAGGGCGGTAGTTGGCTGGATGTCGGTGGTCCTTTCCTGGTTTGGGGATGGTAATGATGATTGCGTGCTTCCACGATTTTGGGAAGTAGCCAATTCGCAGACAACCGTTTAAGAGGTAGGTCAGAAACAAAACTGATTTCCTGGGTAGGAGTTTGACGGCTAAGTTAGTGATGGAGTCTGCGCCAGGTGCTTTGCGTTTTGCGATACGATTTATTATTTGTTGGACGGTGTTCGGTGTTGTGTAGTAGCCAGTATGTGGGGATGATTGAAGAGAGTGGATGAAGGTGGTGACATCTGGTATGGCTGGGCCCGTAGTTGGCTTGAATTGGTGTTCGTATGTGTCAGCAAATAATTCAGCCTTTTCTTCGTCCTTGTACATAAGGCCATTTGGGCCAATCAACGGATGGACCGCAGGAGTTTTGTTTAGGAGTTTTTTGTTTAATTTGAAAATTGAACCGTTTTGGGCGTCTAGGGTATCGAGGAAGTGATCCCATTCGTCGGCACGGTGTGTTTTGAGGATAAGTCGTATAAATTTGATCTTACTGTTTAGGCGGCGTTTGACCAATGGGTCACGAAAACGTTGCCATTCGCGACGTAGACGATTTTTAATTTCGATTTCCTCGACGATTTCGGGAGGTAGAGTGTTTTTAAATGTCCGATTATTTTTAATAAATGTGCTCTCGTTAACAGCAGTTATAATGCTCATGTTAAAACAGTCGAGAGCCGTGTCAATGTCCTGGGGCGTTCTGATTGGCTGGTTAGTCGATGGAGAAGTGGAATCAATTATGGCCATATATTTGGTCCAGTTAACACATCTTGAGGTTTGTGGTGGCGAGGAGGTGATTGGAGAGTCTGACAGTGTGAGTAGCACTGGGTTGTGGTCGGATGAGAGCTCGTTAAGGTTTGTTATATCGTAGGAGAGTTGTGGTAGACGTATTAGTGCTATGTCTAAGACGTCGGGTCTATGACCTGTGGCAGCCGGGAAGAACGTTGGTGTGTCCGGTGCAGTAACGATGTAGTCGTCATTTAGAGCGTGGTTATATAATATAATGCCGGCGGCGTTAGAGCAACGACTGTGCCAGAATGGGTGTTTTGCGTTAAGATCGCCCGCTACAATAAACCAGTGGTTGCCGTTGGTCAGAGCGTTTATGTCGTCGATTTTCATTGGTTGATTTGGGCTCTTATATACGGCGGAGATTTGTATTTGGTAGTTGCCCGTGGATATCTCGACGGTGGTTGAAGACATTGTAGTCGGTATAATAATGTGCCTGTGAACTATTCTGCGATGAACTATTGCGGCGGTGCCACCACAGGCGTGACCGCGTAGGCCTGAAGAGTTATCTGAGCGATAGATGTGGTAGTTACGGAGTTTTAATTGGTTGATAGGTTTTAATTTAGTTTCGTTTAACAATACGATGTCAGCGTTGGTTTTTGTCATAAGTGTGTATAGTTCGTTGATTTTAGATCTGATGCCGTTTGAATTCCAGTATAGAATTCTCAGGTCATTCATAATTGTTTTTAAGGAGAGATAGGAATGAGCTTATTGTGAAGGAGATAATTGATTTTGGATCATCGGTCGTTGAGATGGCTGATAGGAGTTCTGTTAAGAGATTTATGACCTTTTCGGTTTTGATCGCGGGATTCTTTTTGGTTGCGTTGGCGTAGTTGAGATGTTTAGTGGAGTGATTTCCTGGTGGCGGTTGAGTGGTATAATTTTGAGGTAAGGTTGGAGGAACTGTAGATGTGGATGACGACGGATTGTTTGGTGTGGGAAATTTAGTTGTGAAGTTTTTGGCAATTTCAGTGAATGAAGGGCAACCTCGGAAGTTGGCTGTGTGAGCTCCATTGCAGTTTGCACAAGTCGGGGTCTGGTCGCGGGGTTTGGCACATTCTTTTGTGCTGTGCGAGCCAGCACATTTGACGCATCGAGGGGAGTTACCGCAGTTTTTCGACCCATGGCCGAATTTTTGACAGGAGTGGCATTGAGAAGGGCCGGATTTTTTGTAAGACTCAACAGTGATTTTTAAGTAAAATAATTCTGATAGTTCATAGATGTTTTTGGCTTGGGTGCCGGATAGTATAACGAGGCAGATGGGCATGGGTTTGTCTACCGGCCCGAAACGTTTTATAAGCTTTACATCGAAGTTGTGGGCTACCAATTCGTTTTCGAGTTCTTCAGCAGAAATATCCGTAGGGATACCTTTGATTACTACTTTTAGCTGGCGGTCTGCAGCGAGGGAGAAAGTGTGGAAGTCGATTTTGTTGGTAAGAAGAGTCTTTTGAATTAGGCGGAATTGCGTGGCGCATGAGGTTTTGACAAATATTTTACCGTCGGAAGAGGATTTGGCAGTAAGGCCGATAGGGGAGATGTCTTGGTTTTGGAAAATGAGCGGTGCTGCTTGACGCCACAAGGACGCAGTAATTATAATAGGCGGTGGAAGCGGAGTTTTCGGTGTACTTGTGTCGGAGGTGGGGTCCGACGACTTGTTTATATTATTAGTAGCAGTATTTGACCTCCCTGGTGCGGGTGTGGAGAGTGGCGGAACTAGGTCCGAGATGTCGCTGGCTGGATGGGAGTTGTCCGATGAGATGTAAGAATCGCCTGACAACGATTCTGAGTCGGATGGTTCGGGCGATGGCGGTTCTGGTCGCTGTTTGGGTGGAGGAGAGGGGGTCTGGTTGCGGAGCTTTTTGGGTTCCGTGAGTGGCGGGGTCCGATTCCTTTTCGAACCGGCTCTGCGGCCGCCCATGATGACTTCTACTTTGCGCTTGACTTTCGTTGTAGATGACGATTGTGCCAAGCGGAGGATGAAATCGATGTATGTTGATGATGTTGATGTTGTAGCTTACTGTTGAACGACTGGCTGCTTGAAACGCTGAACGTTAACTGATGATGTGTCAATGCGGGTCGTTTCACCGGACCTTTTATACCCGGTTTATTAGCGATTACGCAAGACCGGTATCGTGTTCTGTGACAGATAACAAGAAACCGTAGAAACCCCAATAGTGCAATGGCCGATAAACGTGCAATTTAAATAAAAGTTATTAAGAGAATAAAATAATTATAATAACAATAAAAATAGTAGTATTAATAATAATAAGATTAGGAATAAGAATAATAAAAAGAAAAGAAGAATCTAGAACCTTATCCATAGGCGTGCGCACCGTGGGTTCCGGGTGTGCCTGGGCACCCCCCCGACATGTAATTGGGGCCCTAAAATTTAAGTCCTATAGCATATACATGGGTCCGTATTTTAACTAATGTTACTAGAATAAAAATGGTATTTTTTCTAAAATATGTGGTAAAAAAATTATGTTTTGGGATAAAAAAAATAATACAACGTAAAATATTTTAAATTTGCGTGGTAAAACTTATTATGATTATAACAGCTAGATGTTATTGACTACAAAAGTAAAAATAATAAATAAATATTGCAATTATCTTGAAAATAGATTTTAGATTCAACTATCTAATGAAATATTATATAATTTGGTATTAGTAATACCACTGATAAATATGTGATATAATTATGTAAGTAATGTTTATTCGTGCATAATAATTTATTAAAATATATGTACATGTATTGTTAAGAGAGGGCCTGAATTGAGAAAAGGGCCCGAAAAAATTACAGGCACCCCCTGAAATTCTGGTCTGCGCACGCCTATGACCTTATCCGTGCATCCACAACGAACGGAAAAATCCTCCCTCTCGGACAAAAAATTAAAAGTTAAAATATTAAACAATTATTTATTATGTACAAACTTTTCACGGGATTTTAAGACTTTTCCAGAATTTTTTGCAACACGTTCTTTTCGTATTCGCGTACCTAGTTTGCGTCTTTTGAAAGCCGTGCGTATATACGTTTTTTCGCCGTATGCGTTCCTAGCGGTTGCGATCGCGGTAACGAGTACGACCGCCGACGACAGTCCCCCTGACGTTTTTCTTCGTCCTTTTTATTTTTGCACATAGGATCGCGGATGCCGATCGATGTACGTGATATTTATTCTATTGTTATTGCTGTATAATGTATACGTAAA
This sequence comes from Rhopalosiphum padi, assembly GCF_020882245.1. Lineage (NCBI taxonomy): Eukaryota > Metazoa > Arthropoda > Insecta > Hemiptera > Aphididae > Rhopalosiphum > Rhopalosiphum padi. Next base: position 49,814,143 of record NC_083598.1, on the reverse strand, counting down.
TCATATACGTTTGTTTCGAAGCCCATTTATCGATGTACAATACTGCTTTTTTTTTTTTTTATTCAATAAATTGCATCACATATTTATATTATTTTTGTAATCATATAAATGTTTGCTTGAATTAATTTTGTACTTAACTTATTATTTTAAGAATTATCCTAATATTGTTAACGTTGATACTACTCAAGTTGAATTTAACACACCATCCATATCGTGTATTATAATTTATAAATCTACAATATATTTACTAAAACTTTATTTATTTCTAATATGTATAATTTTTATTAAATAATTTGAATATTAACTAAATAAAACAAATAATAATATAAAATTTTAAACATTTATGACTAACTAAAAATATTTTTTAGCAGCATTAGGTAGTTGTGCTGCTTTTTTAACATAGACCAATGCACTTCCATCTCCATCTTTCATATTCATAGCGTTGAGTGTACTGCAGACTTCTTCAATACAATTAGCAGCTAAAAAAAAACAAAATTTTCAGACCTAAATCTTTAAAAATTACCACCCAAGACATAGTAACTAATATGACAACAGTTTTATCGACTTAAGACGGTTTTGTATTATTAATTCAAATTCGAACGTAATATAAATTTAATACATTGATGTGTATGGTAAATCTAAGTATACTGGGTCTGGGTGATTCATTAACAATAGATAGGGCACTTATTAGTTATTATAATATAACAAATTATTAACTTTTTGACAATATTATTTTATGCAATTTTAAGACCTTTAAAAAACAATATGTATTATTACTATTCTTTATCTTAAACACTTTATATTCTGAACGGAGTGATGAATGTATTGATTTTACAATGATGTATGTTTTTTTTTGTCTGTCATCAAGTTTTTAATAGTAATAGTTTTCTAAAGCGTCAGGAAAAACCCTAAAAAAGTAACCGAAAAACGGGAATTTTATAATCAGTTGCATAATCAGTTTTCGACAAAATCGTTTTATTTTTTTTTATTTTACTGTAACTCAAATACGAATCATTGTAAATACATGAAATTTTTACCAGATGTTTATATTCACGTTATCTATATACGATTAAATTTTCAAAATATTTTGACTTTTTTTAAGCTATTTGCAGACAATTGAAATTTTCGATTTTTCTAAATTGTTTTTCTTGAAAAGCCTATAAAATAATTTGATAATCCAAAAAATCTTTAAAATTTAATACCTATAAGATTTATTATAAGTTGTACTGATCGTAGTTAAAAAAAAATCAAAAATCGTTAGTCACAATTTTTGTTTTTAAGCATTTCAAATTTCAAATGTTTACAAAATATGTCAAAATCGCTAAAATGTGCAAGTAATTTTGAAGTTGAAATTTCATAAAATGTATGTGATTTATACCTAAGGTTAAAAAACTCAATACAAAGTTCCCCATAACTTTTTTCTTCAAAGAACTATAAAAAAACTCCAGCGTCAATATAGAAAAATTTTTATAAGCGCATGAAATTTAATTTTTTACGAAATCCTAAAACGATTTAAAACACGTTGTTATTTAAAAAATATAAGTAGTAACTTTCACCGGTAATTGAGAAAAATAAATTATAATTTAAATATAGGTAATAATATAATAACAACAGACTGACAAATCATCGTTTTTCGTATACAATGATACCTGCCGGCTGTCTTTGCATTCAAATTTAATAAACCCATTATAGTGCCCTACTCACCATCTCTTTGCTATACTCTGGCCACTGAGAGAGCGCTTCTCCTTCGTGCATCCAAATGATTGAGCTCCACGGTTTCATGCTCAAATATATCATGCTCTACTACGTAATCGCGTGTGAAAGAGCGAGAATGGACGAATTTTGGTCGCCGCCCAGAAGCACTCTCTTGATGGCCGGAGTATATACAGCAGAGCGATACCCACTTTTCCAACCATTTTTTTTAATAAGCTATAGATTTTTAATTCGATTTTACACAGCAAAATATTTTTTGGAGTCATTTAAAACATTAAAGTTGGATTTTGGTCAAGTAATTTTTTGACATCACAAGAATGATATAACTTGTCTGATATTTGATTTTTATAGATCAAAATACTTCAAATAATACTTTGTTTAGAATATGAGATTATTTAATTAAAATGTGTAAGTTATCATTCAAAGAGTAAATATTTAAAACATTTTAACTTTAAGTAAATAGTATTAAAAATATAAATGACATTTAATTTACATAAAATCGTGTAAAAGAAATATTTTCAAAAAAGATTTGTTTTTTGAAATAATGAGTGTTTATATAATATTATGTTCTATTAGGTATATAAAAGTAAAATCTATATTTTTAGATTTCTTGTATTATATTTAATATATTATTATTAGAATATCTATACATACCATTAGGTACCGTAGGTAAAACCATTAAATAATAAAACCCTATTGCTGAAAAATAGAAATATAGTTTATTATATTATGTATAATACGAGTACTAATGACGTACATGAAAATTTAGTTAAAAAAAAAGACAAATACTTAATGAACTCTAGATTTTAATTTATATGTTTTAAAAATATGTGAATGAAAATATTTTATACAATCATATTTTAATTATTTCGATTATAATTATTAAATTAAAAGATATTTACAATCTGATACAAACAAAAAAATATTCGTTTCTTGCGAGTCAGCAAATCTTATTGAAAATCTTTTTAAAATTCAATATTAAAATGTGGCTTCGATGTATAAAATAATGTATAATATATCGTCGAGTATAAAATATGCGATGAACTTGGTTTTAGTCACAAAACCATACTGTTTTATTAATACAGGTAGATTATTATTTTATTATAATGTCATATTAGTCCATGAAAATAATGTACACGATTCGTATAATTTTACTATAAATATGTAATTTTCCTTTCTATCTTAAGTTTGTATTATTTTCATAATATAAATTCACATTGTCAACAGTATTAATACTTTATAAATGTTTGGGTTAGATTTAATTATAATTAATTTTAAAAAGTAAAACAAAAATTAAAAAATCAAATTTTCAAAAGATTCTTACCATACATTGTTTCCTCTAAAAAAATAAAATGGAAATATAATATTGTAATATTTTAATTCAGTCAAGCTAAGCATGCAAAAATTAAATGTATGATTAAAAATCTACAAAATGGAGAAATTATCGAGGTAAATTAAGTATTAACAACTTTAAAACATTAGCTCGGGGGGACCGTGGGAATAATTTCTATCAGAGTCTGGTAGATTGAAAAATGAATTAATAAATGCAAGGTCTTGTGATAAAATAAATATGTTTTTATAATGGTAATACTTTTTTTTATTGCTACAGCGTCAGCAAAATACTTGTTAACTTAAATAATACTTTTATTTTATTATAAAATTCGATACCCTTATTGTCAAAATGCAATGCACATGTATATTAATTATATTATTTACTTATTCAAGATAAATATTACATAAATATAATAAATAATAATATAGAATATATTATAACAATAACTATAAATAATTATGTGAAGATAAAAAATGCCTCTTCGCCTATACCGTCCAATTTTATAAATGCAGTTAGACTTAGCTGGCTTGATAGTATTATTACAAGATCTTATAACATGCTTGAAATTCTGAGCTAATTTATAAATGATTAAATAGAATATGAATTGCCGTTTTCCACAATTTAGGAATTGTTAATTTGGTCGCAATTACTAGGATCATAGTTTTTTTTTTATTTATATTTAAGAGGTTAGTAGTAATAGCGACTCTTTGAATACAATTGTATTTTAATACAAAAATTAAAAGAAATTAATATGTTAAAGTAAGATTTTATGAGGCTCTGACCATTTGCAGCTTTCTGCATAACGTCTATTATTCTGCCGATCCTTTCTTTAGACTGCATTCGTGTTGTTTAAAAAGGAAAGTGTTTAATTTTTTTTTGACAATGATTAACATCAAATTATTAGTTACTAAAATATTCTATCTTTAACTGTACGTACCATTATATTTGTTTTTAATATCGTGATTATTTGCGTTATATTTAGCTGTAAAATACAAATTCAATCATAGTAATGTGTTTATAATCCATTATGAAAACCATTATGATTCTACAGTAATGATGCGCCTTCAACAACAACATTGATGTGTATAATTATTATACTTATACATATTGTGAAACAATCAATATAATATAATATATAAAAAGTATAAGATAATGTTATAAAAAATTTAGTTTCTTGATGCACCATTCACATACATTTCGGAGACAAACTCTGACATGACGTCTTGGTTAAGATAATTATATACTTTTATTAAATAAAAATATATTTATACTAGATATAATTACGTACCTTGTACCGAGTCTTTCGCTGTAAATAAAAAATAAAATATAATTAATATGATGATATACAAAACATAACTAAAAGAAAAAAATAATTGGCAATGTAATGTAATGTATGTTATGTTAAATTTAGCTATAATCCCAAGAGAGAAGAAAAGCAAAGGAACGAGTTATCTATAAAGAAATAAGAAAGGAATAGTAATTTTTTTCGTCTAAGAATGAAAATCTTTTAAAGAAATTTAAATTTTTTTTTATTGTCAGAATAATTATATAACGCCATAGCATAACCGTTGTTAACGAAAATATGATTTGATATGTATCGATTAATACCATTATAAATTAAGGGTAATAAAGTAAAAAGGGTATATAAAACAAAATAAGGTAATTCAGTTAAGGAATAGTATTGGTGGGGACTTGAAAAGAACGAACACTTAGTAGATACTGAATATCAAGAAACGACTAACCAAAGTTTTAAAACAAAATATCAATGCATATCTTATCCATAACAAAATATTGGAAGCTTATCAGCTATAATGTTTCATAAATAATAAGTTATCAAATTAATTAATATATTGCACAAATATTCCAAAAAACACGTCGGTAAAATAATTTAAAATAGAAAAAATGAACGGCTTATGTCTTATTCTTAACAGTATTAATCCAAAATAAATATATGTTTATATTATGATATTCTGATTAGTTGTACATACTTATATCCAAACGTGTATCATCAGAAAATTTTCCTGAAAAACCAAAAAAAGTATTGTATTACAGCAGCAGCGTATAATATTACTTAAATATAATATAAAAAGAAAACTATACATATATGAAGATATAGTATAAATCATAGGGTTATTTAAATACTGATATTTTAAACTTTTCACTAAAAAAAAAAATAATAATAATATCAAGCAACTTTTCATACCAGTATATCCAAGAAATGTTAATGTTTCTATTAATACATAAAATGTGATTAGAAAAAAAACAAAACTATCAATATTGACATAAATTATAATACCTATGTAGTAATAGATTCCCATTGAACATAATACATAAGTCCTGATATGTTTACTTTCTCTGTATAGATCCTCCGCAATTCACACCCACAAAAGAGTTGCAATTTACCTTTTCACTGTTCCTTATCAAGTCATTAACGGATGAACTTATGAAAAAGAGGTTGATGCAAGGTTATAAAATTAACTATATAAAAATATATTGTTCTGGAATTTTGCAAATCTACTTAAATTTTTACGGGTTTTGACAAGTGAAAAATAACAATAGTTTTGGAATAAAAAAAATTCTACTACCACATGAAAATTGAAATATGCGAATCCTGTGTATAATATTATCTATACTAAATTTGACTTACATCTTGGTCTTAAGTTTAATGATTAAATTGTTATAAATAATACTAAAAGCAACTAGCAAGTGGAAGGATAAATTCAATACCTATTGGGTGTTGGGAGACTATGTACAGGTATTAAGTGACCGAAGTTTTATTATGTCCAATGGTGTACACTTAAAGTGTGTATTAAAGTGCAGTTTTGTGTCAATTTTTTCCGATATATTTTCAATTTTAACTGAACTTTAAACTTTAGTATACAATAGCTATACGGGTATAACAATTAACAAGTATATTAATATGCAATATTTGGAACTTACGTGTACAGTCATCTATAATTGAAAAAAAAACATTTAAATAAAATTATTCAACGAAGTTATTAAACATATTATTACAAAAGCCTGTATTATAAAATAAAAATATATTTGTAAAAATGTTTACTGTAATATTAAATAATAAATTTGTTATTAAATATTGAATGAAATTATATTATTATTATATTAATTATTAATTATTTAATTACAATACATAAATAATACACCTATAATAATAGTAAAACAGTTAGGTACCTAAAAAGTCGCCTTGTGCATAAGAAGTAATGGCAAAGAGAACCATTGTTAAAGTTATTAAGTTACGTTCAGCCGAAACCATTTTCATTTTAATTTAGTAAAAGTAAAACAGAGTATGTACTATGTAGAATATAAAGTTTAAGTAAATTGAACGATTTAAAAAATAATACTTCACGTACAGCATTTTATATCGATAAAATAAGAAATTAAATAAAGAAAAATATGTTTTCAGTAAACAGAAAATAATGCAAATAACATTTTTTTTTAAAGTACAAACACATGTTTTTTAAGATAAATAACGTACTAAAAAATAAGTTATCAGGTGGAGAAGTTATACTATTTTATATTATTATGATGTATAGAATACTCTATATACTATAGAGTATAGAGTTTACCAACTACCTGTATATATCTGGAGTAAAGTTAGTCACTGTATCTATTGTGTTTATAGTTCAACTTCAAATCCAATACATTTCGTAATAACGTCATCAAATTTAAGTTATCTTAGTAATTTACAACTCATGATATAGAATTTGGATTTTGAACCAAAGTAAATCCTTAAAAAAGCATTTTATATAGCCGAAAAAATAAAAAAAAAAAAAAAAACAATATATTTTATTAAATTTAATTCTAAAAAAATAATGTATTTATACATTAAACTGTATGTATATTAAAGAATGAATTCACGAGTTTAAGATCATATATTCGGTGAAATTATTTTTGCTAAAACTCATCTTATTGAGCGCTAATACATTTTTGATACATAGAAAATAACCTTTCCACATAAATTGAAGTACTTAATTATTTAATTTTTTTGCTAATTAAGTTTAACAAAATTATAATTAACATTTATTACATATTTATTTATATGTTTAGAGACCAGTTTTCAATTTTTAGGGTCGGGAACTTTAATCTTTAAGAAGCCACCATTCCCATTTCAAAAAAATATAAATGTAAATGTTATTTCACAAATGTATTATAACTTAAAATCACATAGATTTCGTTGTGATGGTCCTTTGCGAACTAAATGACGTCATAAATTATAGAATAATTATTTAGTTATATCATGTTCAATTGTAATACGTAATGTCAAATTGTTTTATATTTTATCTTAAGTCACAGTCTAAAAAGGTAAAACTCAAGTACTCGCAAGTTTACACAGATGGACTGCTGTAGTAGAGCACAGACTGTCCAGATGGCAATAGGTATGTATACCAAAATGGAAATTGTATAGACACAAGAAACACTAAAAAAATACAGTAAAATAAATAAAGGTGGCGACTTACAACCATTTACATAGAAAATAAAGTGGAACACAGACTGGCCAGCTGGTGCAGATTCTAAAATAGAAATTATACATACGCACAAAATGCTACGAAAATACAATAAAGTTATGGCGAAGCAATTTTTTGTGAATTCACGATTTACAAATTTAATTAATTAAGTTGAATAGCTCACTTTTGATGTAAAAGAATTAATAGTTATTAGTGATACGCGAACATTTACAATGTAATATAAATAACTTGGCAATCACACGCGATTATACACGAGTAAAAAATATGTAATAAAAAAGCTAGTGGCGATTTGCGCAAACTTGAATACAATAAGTATTAAAATAAAAAGTGGCGATATGCACACATGCGATTAAGTACAATAAAATAAAATGTAACGATAACATTTGAAAAAAATAAAGAAATATTTCACAAATTAGTCTTTAGGATTTATATTCTTGATTTTAACGTTTTTTATCGTAGGTGTTTACAAGGTTAAAGATCATCTATCTACAACCATGATTACCTACTTATTAGTTATCACCTAATAATAAACCCATATACCTAATAATATTTTAAACATTAAAAGCAAGTTTTTACGGAGATCTGCACAAAAGCTTTCTGTCAAAAACTGTTTACTGTACCAGCGCTCGTAATCTGTCCAACGTCAATAGATGACCCGAAAAGAGATTTGTATTAAAATTTGAACATGTTTTATCAGCTGGGTGTAACGGGCCAATCAACTAAGCGTTGATAAGTCGTGATGCTGTCGTGACAAAGAAATAAAAATAACGAAAATTTTTCAGTAATATTTTGGTAACGGTAACTGGTGGAATTCGTTTAATATGTTAATTGATTAAGTGCTCTAAAATCAATTAGGTATTATTCGAAATTCATCTTTACGAGATGAATCTGATTTTTTTTTTACCAAAAGTATTGACGCATTAAAAGGTGACGTTGGTCGTTCACTCCTCGTATATAATTTTGTTCCATTTTAACTAATTGTTAAATCAATCTCGTTTTGTTGAACATGTGGTTAAAATCACATAGATTTCGTTGTGATGGTCCTTTGCAAACTAAATGACGTCATAAATTATAGAATTATTTAGTTATATCATGTTCAATTGTAATACGTAATGTCAAATTGTTTTATATTTTATCTTAAGTCACAGTCTAAAAAGGTAAAACTCAAGTACTCACAAGTTTACACAGATGGACTGCTGTAGTAGAGCACAGACTATCCAGATGGAAATAGGTATGTATACCAAAATGGAAATTGTATAGACACGCGAAACACTAAAAAAATACAGTAAAATAAATAAAGGTGGCTACTCCAACCAAGAAAACAGCAGCTCCCAAAAAGAAGTAAACTGTGATCATCCACTTCTCTCGTCCCTTAAAACGGTCCTTTTCAGGACCACCAATTTTCTTATACACCTAAATATCTATTTACTTTCTGAGCTTGATACTCGTTGATTCATGGTTAATAGTTATTACCGTCTATTGTTGGTCTGTTACGATTTATTACTTTATTATTATAATTTGGTCATAAAACTTTTCAAAGAAAATACTACAAATTTTAAATAATGAGCGAATTGAGGAGTGTGTTAGTTTTTTAATAACGTTACATCGATTATTTTTCATATTTTAATATAAAGTTGTCATATTTTTATGCTAAACTATGTAAATTAGCATGTAAGAACATTAAAAGTCAATAAAAATACTTTAAAAAGATTAATTGTTAACACGCAATAAAAGCGAAAACGTATTTCACTATAATAAATTAAAAAACTTTCTTGATACATCTTGTTTTCTGTAAATTGGTTAGATAATTTGTGAAGTTTGTGCAGTTAGGTAATTATTGTATATTTTACATTTGCACATTTATATTTTTATCACTTACATAGGGTACCTACTGATATTTTTAATTTTTAGAGATGAGTCTTACACGTTTTTTTTAATAATATAATAATATATAATATATATAATAGACCTAAGTTATATTTCTAAATTACGAATTCAACAAATACTATTTCCATATGTTTATAATAAATAAACATTTTATCATAAAATTTAACATAAAACTGCAGCTCAATAATTTATTCATTTATATTGATTTAGCACAAATTTATTTTTTATTCATATTTCGCAAATATAGTGTATAACTCAACTCATTTGCCGCAAATCACAATAGTCACCATAATAATATATTAAGAATCGTTTATTAAAAGTATAATATATACATAGGTACATAGACATAATATATTTATTTTATTTTTTTAATAGTTAAATTAAAGCATTGATTTTATAAATCAATTATTAAAGTTATTTAAAAAGTATAGATTATAACGTGATGATATTATTACAATTATTATGTATGCATCGATAAGACTATTATGTATATAGTTAATGAGTTTGACAATATATATTTGTTGAATAAATAGCCCAAGGAAACTGTTAAAGATTATATAAGATTGATTAGGGGCTTTTATTCATGTTTCGAAATTCGTAATCTTTGTCATAAAAAATCTCCCAATGTACGGTATTCCTTTTTATCTCGTTCTGGCACCATTGTATTATTCTATAATCCTGTAAAGCTACAAAAAAAAAAAAATAATAATAATTAACAAATTTATTTTTATAGTCACTATTTTTCTTTTTTTAATGTCAAGTAAAATAAAATTCACCAAACAGTTTTTAATTATACAGCCGTTAATCAGGTTTTTGAATTAGGAAATTAAAAATATATAATATTAAAGAAATAAAAGTGATAGTGAATAGTAATGAATCTAAAAATAATAGTTTGTATTAATGAGCAATTTGAACAATTAACTATAAGTGATAAATGTTATATATACAAGGTGATTCTTGTATCATTGTACACTCATTATTTCAAAAAATATTCATGTTTTTGAAAACATTTTTTTACATAATTTCAAGTTGTTAAAAAAACAATGTTTTTATTAAAAAATTATATTTTAAAATATTTTTTTAATTTTTTACCTTTTAGAATGACAATATAGAGTTTTAATTTCATAATCCAAAGCAGGAATAATTTTCTGAGTATTTTGATACATAAAAATCGAATTTAGAGAGAGTAATTTATGAGTAGTTATAAGTATTTATAGATTAGTTGCGCGGAGTGGAGTGGTACGGGGTTACTACTCCGCTTTTTGAAACTTTAAATACGTAGGTATAACCATGTAAAAAATGTTTTCAAAAACATGAACACTTTTTGAAATAATGAATGTACAATGATAAAATAAGAATCACAATTTCAAAAATTTAAATCATAATTTAGATTTTAAAAATATACCAAGACCGTTTTAGAGATTAATAATCAATACTACACAACACACATGTAAATATATTATTTACTTTGTAATTAAATAAAATCAATAAGTTGATAAAAATTTCACCATAAGCTTAATAATTATGGTTATAACATCTGAGCCATTATCTATCCTAATCCCAAATCAACCATCTCGTCAAATTAATGATGTATAGGTACCTTAAATTGGATTAGGTTAGGCTATCAATATACATTACCAAGTGAAATAAGCTTACAAGGGTAATCTGAAATAGATAATGATAATGAATTAGTAAAAATATTTGTGTAAACGTAACTATAAATTATACTATTGTAATAATAATATTGTGTTTATAACTAAATTGCATTTAGTTTATATAAGCAATGCAATTTCGATAATATTTTATTATACATCAGTAGGTACATGACTATAAAGAAGTATAGTTGTTCCCGTGCACTTCGCCGATCGTTTAAAATGAATCCATGTTTGTCATTTCAGAAAAATGTAACGCCTTACCAATAGTATATTATACAAAATTGAAAAATTTTAATTTTGATTAGGTAGTAGAAAACAAAGAAAAAACTCTAATCATTTCCTTGACAGTAATATTCTTATTAATGTAAATATTAGTAAAGTATGTACATAAATGTTGAATATTGATACTTATATAGAAATAAAGTTTTATTTAGTTTCATTTTAACCTAATATGATTTAATGAACAACGTATTCGTCAGTCTCTGACGTATATTATAAATGAACGAGCTTTTGATGGATTGTCATTAACATGATAACACGCAACATATTATAATTAGTCATAGAAAAACACGAATTACAAATTAAAACTTTGTGGGCTTTTGATGAATTAGTAATTATTGCCAAATTAATAGGAAATTTCAGGCGTCTGAATTGAGTGAGTGAGACTGAGGAGATCATTGATAGCAGGAGAATAACTTGACCTTAAAACTTGCCGTTCAAAAAGTTGGATAAAGGCATATTGCTCGTGATTTTTTTTTTCATAACAAATCACGTGTGATTTCAAACATACGTTAATTTTGTCCGCCATAATAGCACATGGAATGACCGGCCATGTCTATCACCAGGAAACAGTACTGGAGCGCCGCCAATAATTCTGGTATTATCGATGAAAAGCTTCAAGTGTAACATTATTTCTAATAATTTTGTCGTTAGAATTCATATAAAAATTTAATTTTTATATCTAAGATTTGAAAATTTTATACAAGAGTACTCATAAGTTTTTGTGTCTATAAAAGAAAGTTTATCTAATATCACATTAAGTTTTTACGACATTGAAAAATAAAATAACAAATGTTTTTTTAATATATTTTTTTTAATTTGTAAGATGTAATTCGTAAAACAATATATCTTAAAAGTTAAAAGTTAGTGAAATAGACATACGTAGCAAAATTATGAGTTTAATACTGTCAAAAGCATCTGTATTAGATGCTTAATTTCGAGTTGAAATTTTTATCGGAAGAATAACAGGAAACTGTTTGGAAACAACTTGAAAATAAGTTGAAAGAATTAATTTCCTACCCAAAAATAGAAAATGAGTAGAATTAATTTCTGGTTCAATATTAGACAATGAAGAAGATATTGAAATATTTGAAACAAACTCTCATCCTGCTAAGAAATTAAGATCATTAATGATGTACCTATAGCGTTGAAGACGACCAAAAAAATTGTTAAGTAATTTAAATTACTCCAATTATACAACTTGAAGAGTATAAAAATTTGAAAATCAAAATTCCCTATGATCAAGATAATTTAAGTTGGTGGAAAGAAAAAGAAAGTAAATACTCAACTGTATCATTATTAGCTATTTATAACTATTAAGGTGATACATAATTTATATTAAATTGTTATTAGTAATTAGTGGTTAACAAGTATATAAGATTATAGAAATATGCAAATTGATATCAATAATTAAAAATATATCGTTGGCCAACACTAGTATTTGCCGGTAATCAGTATTACTACCAATTGAGTTATATTACATTAGTATACTACACCATATTTATATATTATATATATATATGTTACGGTAAAATTATGAATACCGGTTAAACCTAGAATTTACCGGTAAATCCTAGGTTTCGCCGACTATTGTCCGAATTTCGGACATTTACCAATTGATTTCGGTAAAACCTAGGATATACAACATCGTTTGGTCAAACCCCGAATGATTTTTGTAGTTCGGACTTTTACAAACGAGATTTGGTAAATCTTAGGATAAACAATCAGTGTTAGTAAAAGTCCAAACATTTTTACCAAAGTTATTAATTATTATTATTTTTATTTAAGTATATTAGGTAGGTACTATATCAATGACTAATATATTAGTTAGTATATTTTTTATTATTATTATTATTATTATTATTAAGTACTAATGCAAAAATTGACAAATTAAATATACTAAGTAAATTTATTACTACTATATTATTTTTATTATAATTAAATTAACTGTAAATTAATTCTAGGTTTAACCGGTATTCGTACTTTTACCGTAACATATATATATATATATTTATATATTATATTATAAACTATTCTAATATGTAGGTTGGTTGGTGTGGTGTGAGTTTGGGGAATGATACATGGTCTTTTAGTGACCAAGTACATTATTGTTCATATCCAAATTATTTATAGCCCGTACAATGACTGCATTTATTAGAAACTGATATTATATATTTTTTTTTTTTATTTATTATAAATTAAATGTTTCAGCATTGATCATGCTATTACAAGTTTACAAGTTTGTAGATTACAGTTTAGAAGTTTAGATTACGGTTAATATAGATAGACTATGGAATGGGAATTGTAGATAATTTTAATGAGGTTTGTTGATAAAAGATTTAATATTAGAAATAATGACTGTTATGGGAATATTGTTGTTAGTTTGCTTAAAATTACAGTTATCAGAGAAATTAATGGATTTAATAATATTTTGAGTTCGTTCAAGATGTTTGATGTTGAATTTGAATTTGTAGTACTGGATATTGGTTGGGCGGCTGTTACACTGGCATATGATGGACCGGACGGGGGTGCATGCGATACATGACGACGTGAGGTGTCTTGTTGTTTAGGAATTTCTGTATTTTTTGGTTTGTTTGTAGATTTAGTCAGTTTTTTGTAAATTATACAACCTTTGTATGAAGCTGTGTGTGCACCAGAGCATAGTGCACATTTAGCCGGGAGGCTACTATCTTTGGTGCACATATCAGTTGAGTGATTTTCGCCGCATTTAACGCATCTGGGCTGCTGACTACAGTAGTTGCGCGTATGGCCGTAAGCTTGGCATGAGTAGCATTGAGGCGGATTTTTGCGTTTGGTATGTGGTTTTTCAATCAATACTGCGGAGTGAAGAAGTTTTGTAATCTTGAAGATTTCTTTATTGTTTTCTTTAAGAGCCAGTTCTACATGGAATAGTGGTAAAGGTCGATGGTTCTTTTTGATATTAACCACGCGCGTGGCCGAGTGTCCTAGTTCAGCCAGGGCGTTTGTAATATCAGTTGTGATAGTGGAGTGATGCAGATTTCTGATTACTGCTTTGAATTGACGTTTGCAGTGCGGCCGAAAAGAGTGAAATTCGGCGTCGGTTTCTTTTAAGTAGTCGATTACTATGTTGTAGGTTATGCGATTTTTGGGGCGGATTATAATAAATGATGGTGTGGACTTAAATGAAATATCGTTTGTGCCTGTGAGTGATATTATTTTCTTGCTGAATGTTGAGAAATTGGTGACGTTCTTAATGTAGATCGCCGGTATTCGGGTAGGCGTAGGTGTGGTTTTAATTTTATTAAGTTGCTCACAGACTACTATGTTATCGTTTGGTTTAAATACCTCATTTTCGATTTCGTCGTCAGTGACCTTGGCCAATGCCGCGTATCGATTTGGTGATGTATATTGTTTGATTTTCTTTTCTTCTTGTGGTGATGGACTAGAAGGCGAGGACAGATGCCGTTTTGATTTTTGGGTTTGTGATGGCTGAGGCGGCGCCATGTTTAGTGGACTCGGAGTAATTACGGAGACCGATAACGGAGCGGACGTGCGCGCGAACGTGTGTTACTGTCGAACGTTATCGCCAGACTGATATTATATAAAAGTTACAATTATTGTAGAATTATATAGAATCGTTGTATTATTATTAATTTACTGAAAATAAATAAATATTATTATTTTTAATTATTATTCATAAAGATACAATACGTACTATTCTTCGTAATAATTACAATTTCTTGGAGATGATCACAATATTTTTTTGTTATAGCTAAACAAAATTTTTTTATATATTAATAATTTTAAATTAAAATATTGAATCTTGAATTCAAGACCTTACATATTTTGTAAAATATTAATTATTTATGGATTAAAAAACAACCATTATGTTCAATAATAGTTTTATTTTCAAAACATTTATTCTCTGTAACTATTCTAGTTCCAAAACCAAACAAGCCTCCGGACATATCCTCTTCCTTTCGTCCAATAAGCCTCCTCCCATTCTTCAGTAAAATTCTTGAAAGATTAATCCTTAAAAGAATTCTTCCATACATTTCATCCAGCTCCATACTACCAAACACCCAATTCGGTTTCCGCACCGCTCACTCCACAATTCACCAACTCCACAGACTAGTAGATGCTATCTCTTTCTCCCTTGAAAAAAAAAGTTATTGCTCCTGCGTATTCTTGGATATATCCCAAGCTTTTGATAGGGTGTGGCACGAAGGACTACTATTCAAAATTAAGCCAATATTCCATCCAACCTATTACCTGTTAATCAAATCCTACCTAACTGATCGCTACTTTCAGGTCAGAGTTGGTACATCCCTATCGGATATAGCAAAAATCAACTCAGGTGTTCCTCAAGGGGGTATCCTCTCTCTCACCTTGTTCAACATTTACGCGTCGGATCAACCCACCTCTCCAAACACTACCGTTGCGGAGTTTGCAGACGACAAAGCTATTATCTCAATCCACGAAAATCCTCACATAGCTTCCCAAAACCTACAACTCCATCTCGATCTCATGGCTGACTGGTATAAAAAATGGCGTATCAAAGTTAACCAGTCCAAATCGCAGCATACGACTTTCACTCTTCGCATTCCTCCTTGTCCTTCAGTTTCCCTGGACAATATTCTAATACCACCATCTCAATCGGCTAAATACCTAGGCCTGACAGTTGACCGCCGCCTAACATGGTCACACCACATCAAAATTAAAAAACTGGCCCTAAATGCACGTCTCCGCTTCCTTAAAACCCTAATCTCAAACAACAAACATACCTCTCTAAATGTCAAACTCCTAATTTATAAATCCCTTATTAAACCAATGTGGACTTACGGCCTCCAACTCTGGGGCAATGCTAAAAAAACCAACATAAATCAAATACAAACCCTTCAAAACAAAATTCTTCGCAAAATCACAAATTCTGAACCGTACATCTCTAACTTAACTTTACACACTGACCTAAAAATCAAAACAGTTCATGAAGAAGCAGTTACCTATTACAAACGTTTCCATTCTAAGCTCCCCTCCCATACCAACCCACTTATCTCAAACCTCTCCTCCCTCACAATTCCTGGAAACCCCCCCAGAAGGCTTAAAAGAGATTGGTGCCGTGATCTTCTTAATAACTAAATAAAAATAAACGATTCAAAAAAAAAAAAAAACTTAAAACAGTAACCTCACGCAAGGGCAGTGTTACCACTGGGTAGCTCCTCCCATCAATCAATCATGTTAAATATTCTACTATCACATATTCTTATTGTTCCACAGGAATAGATTGTATATTATAAAAATGTTAAATAAAAAAAAAAAAAAAAATTTTCAAAACATGCAATGAAAATATAAATATTTATGACCGAGGTTCTAATATTAATATAGACTGGATTTTATCAAAGTTTAAAAAGAAAAATGTAATATTACGATAAAATCTTCGGAGAGTATTAAAATATGTGCATAGCCTATATTATACTAATAAATGTCCTAGTTTTACAATTTTATAAAGTATATAAATGAACATAAAAAATATAATATTTGTGTTATGTTAGTGTAATTTTTGATTAAAATGAAAGAGAGGAATTTATTTGTCCTTAAATGTTTCACTGAATAGTACTGAATTACAACTTTGGACATATTACATAAATCATATTAAAATAGTATACACTATAAGTAGCTATTTTATCGTTAATATGGATTATATTTTAAGCTTCAACCTTTAGAAAAGTGATATACAACAAATAAATTACCTGACAAATTGTTTAAGCTAGTCTTTACTGAGCCTATAACACCATAAAAATTACGTTATTAAATCGTTTGCTTATTAGTACTATATATTTATATATATTTTTTCAATAATTCTTTTATAAATATCATAATTATTAAACGAAACAATTTTACATAAGTTATACATTAGTTTTTGTATAATAGGTTAGGTCATACAAAAAAAAATATCAGATATTTTTTACAATATTTAAATTATTTTTTGTATTTGTTAATGTATATGCTATTATTTTTAGAAATCTGTAAGTTCATAATAAGCTTATTGGAACAAGAACAATTTAAAAACTAAGAGTTCCATTTAGTTTTTAGGACAAATATTCCACAAACCACTTATATTGTAAGTTCAAAAAAGTAAACCAATAAAAAAATTTCATCTAAAAAAAATGCAATTAAATTTGAATTTAAATTTGATAAAAAAAATTCCCAAGTAAGTAAAATTTTTGACATAAGAACCATTTTTTTTTTTTATTTGTATCAAATTAATTTTTATAAATGTATTTGTTTTTTCAAAATTTCTTAACAAAAAAAAAAAAATCATAATATGAAATATACGTGTTTGAAAAACATTTCGACTGTTAAAATTAGTTTTAGAACGTGACTGTTAAATTGTATAATTGCTTAATAATAAAAAAAAAAATATGTGTAAAAACCTGTTGTAGTTACTTAAAATTTAGAAATTATAATAAAATAACTTATTTAAATAAGATTGTAGTATATACATTCATAAAAACACACAATTGAGCGCAAAATCTTATAATTCAATTAGAAAAAGAAACATTTTAATTGATTTTCCACAATTCACAACAAAACCTCGTATGGTTTCTATTTTTAAATTGAATTCAGTGTTCATAGTATTTTAAGTCTAAGCCATCCATAACAAATATATATTTTCATTAAAATCACATAGAATACTGTAAAAACAAAAATTTTTGTCTGGCGTTTTCCACAATTAAAATCTAGCTGTGTTTTATTAATACGTAAAACTTAATTAATATTCATTAATCAGTAAAAATTAAAATAAACACTAAATAATATTTACTTACTAATTTTATATGATTTTATTAAATTGCCGTATTGGTTATTTTCTAAAAAATAATAAATATTAATCAAATTATTCTTCTATAATTAATTACCTAAATTGTTTTTTGTAAGTTTTAAATAAATAATTAATAAATAATTTTACATAATTTTATAACTTTTATAATCTTTTTTAAATTTATACAAATAAAATTTTATGAAGAGCACTTAATGTAAAGGTTGAGACTGTTTTTTTTCAAAAAAAAGTTTCATTACATCTTTTCTTTTATTTCTTTAATTAGCATGTCTATTTTGCTAAAAATATTAAAATTGATTTAATAAAAAATAAACACTATTTTTCTTATATTTATACAATTTGAAGAATAATGCCTGCAATCCCGATCCCTAGTTATGTAACTATGTAAGTAGTACTTTCTATCTTGGTGCCTACTATTCTATTTACTTTTATTTTATTTGTATTCAATTTGACTTCGTTTCTCAAATAAAAATATACTTGCCATGAAATCGTTTAGGTATTGTCTCTGTTTAAAAAAAATGGTTTTTAAAAATTTTAATGTTGACGCAAATTATCAATTAACAGTTATTATTAAGATTCATGCATAAAATGTTAAATATAAAAATGTATCTAGTAGTACATTAATAATATAGATTATTCATGATTATGTAATCTTAACACATATTACATATTATGATGATTAACGATCGAAAAGGTCCAATACTAAACCATCGTTCGTTCAACGAAATAGGTAGGTATTTAACAGGTCAGCCATTATGTTGTGTATATTTGTATGTGTATAAAATATATATATTATGGTTTAAATTAATCAAAACTTAGATTGTGTATAATAAAATATTATGTATAGAAATTAAAAGAAAATGAAGTCTGATTTAAGAACAAATTATATCGTTTGCAAGAGGCAACTTACATATTTTGAAAACTATTATATGTCATAAATCAATATTATACCAGGATATCTAATAACGTATGTGTCAAGCCAAATCCTAAAGAAAAACGTGCCAGAGAATTAATTCAAAATTAAAAGACACAAACTCGAACATTTCATGGAGTGACGTGACCAACTGCCCAAAAAATTATAATTATCGATTTACTGTAAAAAGACCATACAATTTTAGTCAACAATCGATTAAAACATTTATTGCGAAACAGCTGATGTCTATCCCAATATTATAATATCCAAAATTCCAACAATAACATTCATAGTTCACACCTCAAGACTGACGCAAGTGGTTTCACCATAAACTATAAAGAATATTCTTTCTCAAGAGTAAATCGGTCACATTTCTCATGATTCTAGAATTTTAGTATCCAGCAGATGTATAGCACCATAGAAAAATAATTTTTATGTCATTGATTAAAAAATCAAAAATATTTACATGTGCACAAGTTCAAAATTAATATTGATAATCATTTGAATTCTTGGTTCTTTGACATGAATTACCACGAATTACTACATATGTTTAGACATCTCAAGAAATCATCTTAATAAAAATATAAAATCTTCTACTCCGTGGTCAAATTTTGACCAATGAACGATATGTCGTATTTATTTAAAGAAAAGCACAAAATACACATACAATGTATTATTTGTATAATATGAACCTATGCTGTCTATAATAACAGCTAAATACGATGAACGATCTCAGTTTATAGTATAAAACACAAAATCGACTTTTATAATCGTTGCGTATTCCATTTCTAATATTAACTTGTACAAAATAAATTGGAAACATTTTTAAACCCTGCTGTACATTCTTATTTTAACAAGAATTATTAAAAAGTGGGAGTCGGGGAATATGACGAATGATGTCATTGAAATATACAAACTGTTATTTATTCGTTACAAGTTATCTCGTCTATATTATATTTTTGTTGTTACTTGACTTTTGAATTGTTCGTTATTTTATTTAAGTTTGTAATTAAGTAATAATTTAATTAGACAGTAGACATGTCAAGATGCGTTTTACTTTGTAATAAAGTTAAATAAATTTGTATTTCTTGAATATTGTATATATATTTTTTTAATCTTACTAAACGTTTTAAATTTATTCAAATATTTCAAATAGCATTTAAAGTCAATAATAAACTTAGGTAAAAATATTCAAGCATCAATGAATTGTACTCTTTATGGTATCAGATAGTAGCTATCTAAATTAACTGCTAAATTAGCTTAAAAATATTTAATGTAACATCGGTTATCTTACTTTTACATTCTAAAGATATTAAACAATTGTAGATTAAACTAATTATTTCAGAATATTTTAAATAGTAAATAATTATTTATATTGTTACTAGTTATTTTTCAATATACTCTAGAGTTTGGGTATCATGAGATTGTATTGGAAAGTCAGTTAATAGGTGACTTGGAATTGATTGGGAATTTGATACCGGTAAATTTATTGCGTAACTCGGCGATTCAGGTTGTGTTATCACCTACTAGGCCTAAGTGCAATCCTAGCTGTTATTCGTCGTAGGCAAAAGACGTGATTTGGTCTCTAGTTATCAGTCATCAGACGCCACCGATGTAAGTTTGATTTGACTGGAATATTGCACTCAAACCACAGTGGTACTAATTTTTTAGTATATTCCAATTACAAAAATCTAAAATGTTGGACTACTTTAATACAATACAATTATTTAGTATTGAATCTGCAAGGACAATCTAAATCGTTTGAAAATTTGACATTAATCTCGTTGCTCTAGAAAGAGCTAAATGTTCATAAAAATTACTGTGGAAGATTGTGAATTAAAGATTTAAATCAAATCGTAATATATTTAATAGGTATATTAAGAATATTGAGATTATTTGATAGTAGGTAAGGTGTTGCCACATAAACGAATAACGGTATTACAAATTGGTACGACTTGAAGCTGAATGAAACTGATTGTTTATAATGTCAGTGTCATTGGTTATTTTTAATTAATAGACTTTTAATTTATTCTTTTATAATTGACCATAAAACAAAATAAATAATAATCTGATCGAAATATGTATTGTAAGTTAGTTAAAATGTTACATTATACTATTATGAGCTTACCTTCAACATCTGTTAATATATAAGCGTAGTTGATTTATTAGTAATAAGAATCGTAAACTATTAATGTTTTTAAGTCAATATTGAACATACACATATCAACATATTATAAAAGCATTAAAAGTCCCTGGTTTTAGACCACAATAATCTTTTATACGACTATGCATAACACACGCTTTGTAATATAAAAGGATGAATTCCAAGAGTATGTATATATAAAAATATATAAATATATATGTCATATGACTTACCAAATTTCGCTGAAAATGTATAAACATAAATAGTTTGTAAATATAATTAATAATTAGTTAATATGATATGTTATATTATTAACATATACCTATTTATATAAATATTATTATCTTTTATTTAGTAATTAAAATATTATGATTTAGAATATAGTTAATCGAGAATTATTTAATACGATAGATTTGTATGCCTGTACATTAAATGTATCATGTTTTAAATTCTTAGCACAGCATTGACTATATGTGATATGTCTATATAGATTGTATAATGAAATGTGTATTTTTCATGAATATGTATGCACGATAAGTAGTCGAAAAAAATGCTTTAATTCTCCACTTTGTGAGTGGACTTCGATAAAAAATTAGATGTAGTTTTACTTATAAGACGTTAAGTTTTTTCAAAGTTAAAATTTCCACTATTTTTCAAATAGAAATATAACGGAAAAATTGTTTTCGTTGTTTTGTGTAATTTAAAAAAAGAATAATCGTAGACTTCAAACTATCACAAAATGTTGATGTTAGCATTTCCTACAAATAGAAAAGTTTTATTGTGGTAAAGTAAATTAAATAAATGATTTTAATATTAAACACTATTCATTTATTATTAGCATCATCTGAAAAGTATTTTGAAATATCTAGTATACAAAACAGTATTAAACTTCACAATATACTTATTAATTATAAAACATTACTTTTACATCTATCATAGTTAAATAATAGCCATTAAACAAAATATGTAGATAATAAAAACAATAATAACAAAAAAATTTGTAGACAGACTTACGAAACGGAAGACATCCTATATAAATTTAATCAAATATATAAAAATTATAATTTTATAAATTTAGAATAAGCGATACATAAACTAAATAAATAATTTTTATTATAAAATGTGTAGTTATAATTATAATGTTCATAGTTTGGTATAAATTATAAAAAATACATATTACATATTATATTACGGTTTAAGTAGAAAAATTGGACATTGTAAACACTAACTGGACGTCCGACGTTGTATTATACAAAGCACGTAATATTTGAATGTAAATTTATGTATATTACATAATTACAATTTATGTACATTTATGTATACCTAACACACACGCCCTTCATAACCGTGATGAGGAAGTTGATTATGTGTTATTGGATATTTTACCACTTTTCGTTTTAAAGTTGAACCGGGATTGGAGCGCCGCACAGATTTACCTCGGGAGGAAAGAGCTGGTCTAAGCGAAAATGTGGTATTTAGACTTGCTATGGATTAATTTAAATCTCCATTTGGTATACTAATTCTCCATATGGTCTAGGTGAGTTTGAAGGTTTGCAGATACTATGAATGGATTGTCATGCATAGATGAGATAATTACATTGTCGTCGGCATAGTCTGCTACGTATGTATTTAGTGTAATTGGTTAATCTGCGGCGAATATATTATAGAGAATGGATGACAAAATGCCCTCCTGTGTGACCTAATGTTAAACATCAGTTCGTAATAATAACGTAATATAATATTATAATTATGAAAATAAAGAAGGAAATAAGAATAATAAATAATACTAATACGTAACGAAAACATAATATATACATAATACATATAATAATAAAAATTATAGTTATTGTTTTGATAAGATAACGAATCGGCTATTTATTTCTGATTGTCAGAATACCAGTTAAGATAAAAAGGTAATAAAAGGTCTAATGTAAACTCCGCCAGTTTTAATTTCAACGGCAATAGTTGTGGATTTCGAATTAACAATTCATAATACATGCAAAAAAAATATGGCCTAATGTTAATTTAGTAGAATATCGATTTCATCTCAGTCAATCATGATGGAGGGCAATACAAAACTTTGGACTGAGTGTTGAATATAAAGGTGAATCAGAAATCAGTAAGTGGCTTCATCTATGTTTTGGAATATTGTTTTTATCTCTCAAAAAACTTTTCGATGTATTTGCATTTACTTTAAAAACAATCATGTCATCCGACCCAAGAGTAATTAACATCTCAGACTACCTTGTTGACAATTAAATAAATAAGCAATGATTAATTAAAAACGAATTACTTTTAAACAAAGCCTTTGAGTTTTTTATAGCTGAAATTATAGACATAATTTATTAACTTGTGAATTAAATGTTTAAAGTTTTTGGTAATGGTAAATGCAATAATAAAAATATATTTTCTTTTTAAATAAAATTTGCTTATTGATTTAAAAGAATAATATAAATTCACATAACACAATAATTATTTGGGTATACATTTACAAAAATATATACGCCCCGAATACTTTAATTTGTTATAAATACCTAGTTTAAAACTCTCATTAATAGTAATTGGATTATTTTATTTTTTTTGTAGTTCGAGTATTATGTTGAATAATAATACCTTATTGTAATAGGTAATGATGAAACATAATAATGTAAGTACTATAAAATAGAATGTGTAGACAAAACACAAGAAAGAAGATCGGTTTTAATTTTTTTTTTTTTTACTAATTTTTATAAATATAAATTAAAATAGGAATTTTTGACTTACATTTCTTCGCCGAAATTATAAAACAATTTTAAATTAATAGATACTATTAAAATATTAAAACCGTTAAGAAACATTTTAATATTTGATTTTTTAATGACGTTTTTTTAGTCTTTTTTTATAAAGCATTACATTTTATTGTGTGTAATGTAAATATATACTGCTGTAATCTCGTTTTGGAAAAGAATCTAAGTACCAATACTCATAGGCGTAACTTGAACTCGTTTCACGTAGGTGCAAATATAATTTTTCAGAATCTCTACACATGTTCATAATCTTTTTTAAATTTAATTTTTATAATAAAACTGTTTTATAATTTTTACAACTATTTTTCATTCAACTAATTTTAAGCAAACATTTTTTTTTATATATATTATAAGTTTTATTCCAAACAATAATAAAATAACTACTTTTTTTTAAACTATAATTAATTTTTATAAATTACAAAGAAACTTTATAGAAATCAAATTTTTTTTACATAATAATATAGTATATTGATAAAATAATATTAATAATACTATAAATCAACATAAATTTGAAACCAAAATTATTTTAGTTGCAATCGTCTTCCTCGAATTGTTGATTGTGCATCGAATTGGTCAATAATTATATCAAAATTGTATTCATATTTTTTTTCTATATGTAATAAAGCCAAACCCTTTGTCTTTCTTGGTGAATACTTTTTCGAGTATAAGTTATAAGATGGCGTAACGCGTAGGTAACAACTGACGAAAATGAATGTTCTGATGAAGCTGAACTCATAGGAATTGATAATACAAGTTTTAATAATTTATTTAAATTGTTGAAACATAAAGTAAGACTAGTAGAAGTAATTAAATCAGTTATCATTTAAAAAAACTAAAACATGCGATGATAATGTGAATAACTGATAAAGTAGGGAATATATTGTAACCAAAGAACCTCTTCATAAACCATAGTATTGGTATATATATTTTATATTATAGACATAATCTAGAAATTTTAGATGTTTTTGTCACATTTACACGGCTTTATAATTTATGCCATGAATACAATATTTTATTGGATATTTTAAATTTAAACTATAATTGTAAATTATGATGTCTTACTATTTCTCACCGCGGTCCTTACAAAATTCACTTGGAGTCATTGGTTGAATTTCTATAAATAAATGACAACATATTTTATTCTATTGGACTGTATTTTTGAATTGTTAAAAAACATATCATTAAACAGACTAACACAACTGTATTATACTATTACTCGGACAACTACTGTGATATATTTAACATTTAATATTTATAAAAATAATTACAAACATTACCGAATAATTGTACTTACTGAAAAATAAAATTTGTTTGGTCCTTACATCATCGAAATACGTACGTACATAATGTTCTAAAATTATTAGATTTGATTAATATGTGTTTAATATTTATAAAATCTATGCATATATATATTTTATTAGGTATACCAGCTATAATGTATTTGTTACGCAAAATTTTATAGATCTATTATGAATTATAACTGACTAATTTAACTTATAAATAATTAAACTCATACAATTAATAATATATATTTTTAAATTGTAAGATTAAAACCTATTAAGTATTATGAATAGCGACGATCAGCAATATAATTTGAATTTCTTAGTGAGATTGACCTCGAAGACGACACTACTACATCAGACGTGTCTTCCTTTTAGAAATTCTAAAAATTGATTGGTATAAATTATATTATTCTCTCCATAGGTATTTGATTCGTAATCGGTCACTTATCAGTCACTCCAAACAGTGCAACCACTAATTAATCCATTAACTAGGTACTAGTTCTGTCACTTTCTACCTTCTTTTTAATCAAATAAAAAGACTTTATTTTATTTTAAGCCATCTACAACTTAAAAATGATGTTGACAAGAGTAGAGTTATTTATTTATCATCCTTATCATAGTTGGAAACAATATTTTAAGTTTTATCGGATGTATAATCATCATGTTGATATATATATGTGTATGGTTTTCATTATAACACATACAAAACATCATAACGATAAAGTTAACAAAAACAATTATTTCCTGAATAATAATTAATAATCATTATCTTTACGAGTAAACACCACAGTGATCATTTAATAATAATATGACGATTAATGTATTTGTCTGTTCTTCCTAAAAGTTTAGTGATCAGCAGAGGAGGGATACCTGCCCGAAGAGAGAGATTTGCTTTGAAGGCAACAATACTACACCCGACGTTTCTTCCTTTTAGATACTCCAATGATTGATTGGTGTGAAGGTATTCTCTCCACATTTGAGTTATGTGTCATGATCAGCCACATATCAGTCACTGCGAACCAGTTTTCTATAATTAAATTCTTTGTTTGCTCTATAAATCTCCTATCCAACTAATAAATATTCTACTATTCAAATTTCCTTAGTCTCTAAACATTTCTATGTATCTGCCTCTTGCCATGGTAATTTAGAAATGTCTGATATTTCTTCCCTTTTAAGGTACGTAGTTAATAATAATGATTTTTAACTATCAGTCTAATCACTGCATGTTTTTTTTCTGCTGACCCCTACAAGTAATTACTCATTTATATATCTACATTTTGGTCATATTCAACTTCACAATATTAACAATCTCCAAAGTCCAGATACGTCAATACTAGTATCATGCTATTTTTAGTATTTCACCACCTTAATATTTGAATTGAACAAATTTAAAGTATATTTTCTGTTGTATGTCTTTGTAATTGGAGACTTTTAATTTTATCTTATAGGTACACTATATCTTACTAAATATTAATACTATTTGTTATAAACTGTACATATCATAAAAATGCATTTGGTATGATGTGAAAAAAAAATTAATGAATAGTTAACCATATAACCTATTTCACGACAATAAATCTAATTACTTACCTACTACAATATCTTGATCTGTATTTAAATCTTGTGAATTATTATGAACATCATCTTGATTTTCTGCTATAATTAATTTTTTATTAAAATGAATCGCATAATTTTTTATTTATGTATTATACATGAGCATGGATTTAAACTTTATGTGATAGTGAAAAACAAAAATGTTTGAATAATACTACATAATAATTTATTAGTTAAGTATAAAACGTATTTCACGATAATAAGTCTATGAACTTACGTTTTACTTCATCTGAAAGGCTTTCAGGTGTCAGGTCTTCGATTTCTGCGATGGTTAATTTTTGATTAAAATTACTCGCATGCGTATTTATAAATATACACTAACATATACTTAAACTATAGCCCATAGCGAAAAAACTTAAAAGTTTAATTAACCATGCATAATAGTTTAATAGTTAAACATAAAACATATTTCATGATAATAAATCTAAGATCATACCTTTTGCTTTAAATTGAGCTTTATTTAAACCGTTTACATACATTTGAAATTCGTTTGCAGTCTCTGCAATAATTAATTACAATCACTCTCATAAAGTTAAGTACCGTACAATTCATAAATAAAAAAATATTTTTTGAAATAATATATAGATGTTGATACATTGATTAAATATTAGGTGATATCATCGGTAAATCTATAATGCATTGGAAATTGTATATTTTACGGAAAAAACTACAGTCGAAAAAATATCTATACATTTTATATATGTTCATATTAGCATGTATTTACATAGATACATACATATTTTATTTAAATAAAGGTTATGAGAACAATTGATGACATTTGGTACTTTAGTTTTCAACGCCGTTAACGCGTAAGTTAGTAAGTTGTTTTTACGTTGTTGGTAAGCAATTATCAGAGGTCACGGTGTTTGTGAAGATGTTTATTGTACTATGACAACAATTTGAGCAATGTTTACATTAATAACAATGATATCATCTTTTTTTATGTTGGTGTATCATGGTTGTCGTATAGACTACCTATTTTTTTTTTAACTACGCTGGCAATCGCAAAATATGTTTACGATATTTCTCAACAATCTTGATGGTTAGTTAAAGTTGGCTATAGGAATAAATAATATTTTTTTAAAGCTCTGATTATAATATGTGTGCACAATTTATAAATATGAACCGAAAACTATCGGAAATATAATTATTGAATAAATTGGCAAATAAAATGAACAGGGATTATTGGTGATTGGCAATGGGATAATGGAGAAAATAACAAAATCTAATATATATAATATATATATTATTATAACCACCATTGGTATAAAAAGTATTTAATTACTTTTGAAATGTATTAACTTATTATAAATTTTTATTTAAAATAATTTAACTGCCAATTTTTCAAATTTCTTAAAAATATCATTCTGACCTCTGTAAAATAACGTATAGCTTAAAATGTATTTACTATTTATAGATTATTATATCACTTTAAATTGGTCAACTTATAAAAATATATATCGTGTTTATGTTTCCAAATATTTAAACCCTATAAAATGTTAATGTTTAACGTTATTGTACTTTCAAACGTTATCTAATTTTTCGTTTTAAGTTGTATAAAAAAAAAAAAATTAAATTTTAAACACCGATGAGATTGAACATAACCAACAAAAGTAATTGAATTATAGGAATCGATAAAAGCATGAAAATAAAAAGTATATGCATATTTTTATTTTACATTATTGGTATACGTTTATTATTTGTTATTAATTTTCAATTATGTTCATTAATATATTGTATTTCAATTATTTTGTTTAATTATATTTAATGTTTAATAATTTTATAGCATTATACAATACATTTGAAATCCTGCTTTAAATTACTTACTAAATTGCTTTAAATAAAAGTAGTTTAATATTCCTTCATTATCTAAATAAATAATAATATACCACATGTTTATAATATTCAAAATAATGAGTAGAAAAATAGACACGTCATTTTAATAAAAAGGTAAACTAAAATTTGTTCGTATTATAAACTTATACCAACTTACCCATAAGCCCAATTTTCTTTAATTGAGCTGTAATTCATAATTTAATATTAGAAAATGCAATATTGGTGAACATAAAATTGATTGAAAGAAATGGTTTATGAAAACATTGAAAACTGTTATTAAATCATAAATAAGGTTAATTTAACTTTGGTGATATAACTAATACAAAAGATGTGTTTTAAAATAAAAAAGATAATAATAAAAATAAATGAGATATAAATGAATAGTATGGAATATTTTTACATGATAAATCTAGAATATTACGTATATTGTTTTAGGTTTAAATAAAATCAAATGAATACCTATCACGTAAACTGCATTCAATTTATCATGGTTATAGCGAATAAATTAATCGTAAAATATATTGTTAACTAATACGAACTCTCTTACCTTCACATTCTAAAAAAATAAATAAATAATAGTAATATTAAATAAAAGTAGAATATTCAAAAGTGATTTATGTCATTGAATAAATGTATACGTAGGTAAAAATGTTATAATTAATATGGTTGATTGAAAATCATCGTATTTCAAAATATCTATGTACCTACTTTACCATGAGATCAACTTTATAATATATTACAAATGATTATTAATACAGATGATTATCTTATTTATTTATAATTTTAACGAAACATAAACTTTTGATTAAGTCAGTTACGATAAGGTTAGGGTCCCCGTGTCCCAGCCGGTCATTAAGGATTTACCGGGTAATAGGAGCTAATAAGAGAAAATAACTTTAATATTGTATTATTTAATAATATTATTATATTGTAAACTGTATCCTTATATATGATTATATTATTATATTATTATCTAAAAAAAAAAAATAATTCAATATGATCTTTTCCGTGTTTGTTAATTTCAAAATATTGCATCAATAATAAATTGTTATATAATATGCTCATACAATTATGTCCACTTTTTTTTTTATGTCAAATATCTAGGTATCTACTAGTTAAATAGATTTTACAAAAATACATACATATTTAATATCAGGACTCACAAGTTATATTATTTCACTTCTCAATATTTAATGAAAATACTTTTGTCGTTGTAATCAATACTTACCAAATAGTATAATTAACATTTATTTATTTTTTTCATTCTACTATCTATTTAGGCTTTTAAAATTGTTTATCGGTAATAATATTATCTAAAATTATATTGTTATTATATTTCACACATATATAAATATGCAACTATTACCATTGATCAAATACACTTATATAAACGTATATTTTATCAATGCTAATTGCTAATAGTATGAAATTGCCGATTCAAAAACCACCTCCTACTCCCTACTCACTACTCTTTAAGTCCCCAGTACATAGTTCGCCCGCTGTCGACCACATAGCCCTCTATCATATTTATCACAAATTGTATCAAATATTCTGGTTTAGAGTCAAACTTGATAACTCCATTGTATTTGAAGTTTACTTAACCTACTTCGACTATAACCCATCAAATATTAAACACAGTTATACCTGATGTATATAGAAGCGTTAGGCCTCATGTATATATATTATATTCTTGTTTAAGTTAGAAATACATAGAATCGTCACATATCCTTTCATTAACCACCACCGGAACCCCTCCCCACCATCGACACCGAAATGTAGTTAAAAACACAACACACCATCTCTTCCCTTGCCGTAATGTTCATCGACAAGTTTTTATAACACGTATTTCAATCGCAGTTTTCTTTTCTTAGTGTCAAGTTGTGTCAAAGTGTATAAAATTGGGTGATTTAATCAGTGGACGTGTATACAAATATATTGCGCATACACCTCCCATCGGTTGTAGTAATTATACAATTGACTTTGAAAATCATATGTTTTTATACGTCAGCATCGATCCTAAACAAGAATTCAATGTTTCAATACCTATAATTACTCAATCGCGTTTTGTAAATATTTCCGTGGACTTCTGAAATGTATTTATTCATTGATGGGACATATTTTATCATATTTTATCATATATTCTCAATAATTCAATTAAATATAAAAGAATTATTTTTCTGGAAAGTGAATTTATATCGCTCTCTAGTATGCTATATAAAGGAGAGACTATGATAGTGATTGAATCCAAAACTCAAGAATGGTGTAGAATTTTATTGAATCGAATAGATTCTTATGGCACTTCAAAATTTTTCAGTTTGAAAAAGTCTACAAAAGTCTACAAGGTGGTTTTTGAATCGGCTATTTCATACTACTAATGCTATTACAGAATAAGTATAGGTAAAATTGAATTAATACTAATATTAATCATAACATATTATGAATTTGCATACGTCATAATATCTATATCTCAAAAAATAATATAAACTATCGGTATTATTTAACAATATAATATCAATAATTTTTTTATACATATTAATTTCATACTATTATTTAAATATTAAAACATTGGTAGTTATTACCTACAATGTCGGCAACGCTATGTCGTATTCTAAACATCAAAAATAATGTCAAAATAGTTAACACTTTATAAGAAATCATTATTAGATGTTATTACAAAAAAAAAAACTATAACGAATGAACATACAACTTGTTTTACAATGAATAGAATATAAATGTTTTTTGAACAGGTACAATATAAATTATTAGTTTATTTATTAATATCTAAGTAAACATTTAAACTATTATACTATAAATACTGTACTATAGAAATATCTGTTTCAATACCTATATAATTAAATAACTACACATATGGTAAGGTTACCAACTTACAGTAAAATATAAGAAATAAATGCGAGCATGAAAATTTATGAATTATCATAAAACACGAAAACAATATATTGCATGGAATAAATCTGGCCAATATAAAATATAGCAAAAATTGAATTATAACACGTGGGGAGGGGAATAATTTACCTTATATTAAAAAACTAAGTTACTACAAGTTTTTACTTGTGATAATTGGTTATATCACCAACTATTATATTAAAATATATAAATAATATTTAAATATTTACTATTTTATACATTTTCTTGGAAAATAATAGATATATAACAAATTTTATAAATGTATTTTTAATTAAACTTGAAAATTGATATATCAATCCTATTTTAGAATTGTCCAACCAATTTGTAGCACGTACAGAGGTTAAGCGATAATGACAAAATCTAACGAAAATTACCCTATTATAGTCGTCAACTCGTAATAAACAAAATAAATATGTAAAAAATCAACAATTTGCAAGTTCAAAATTAAGAACCACTCTAAGTATTGCTACTCCAAAACCGTTTTCTATAATAAACTTTATTTGTTCTTAACATCTTCTTACCAGTTGATAACTATCCTACTTTTCACAGTTTCACACTACTATAATTATTCCTGAAGTTACATCTAAGCATCGTAATGCTATTACTTTTTTATTTCTTCCCTTTTCCAGCTAAGAAGTTGAAATTCCTGTCCTTCTAATATTAATATATTAATATTTCATTTTCATCGTAATTACCTTCGTAAGGTTACAATCTCGAGATATGTAAGAACCTCTAACAGTTTGATAATTAATTTTAGTATTTTGACCGATATTCT
The DNA here is from genome assembly GCF_020882245.1 of Rhopalosiphum padi. Classification (NCBI taxonomy): domain Eukaryota; kingdom Metazoa; phylum Arthropoda; class Insecta; order Hemiptera; family Aphididae; genus Rhopalosiphum; species Rhopalosiphum padi. The sequence continues at coordinate 49,781,697 of NC_083598.1, read as the reverse complement.
ACTTTGATTAAATATAATTAATTCAAGTAGATATTTATTCTGAACTATGGTTTTTGCGATTGCAGATTGAATTCATTTAATTTTCTCTAAAATTGTCTTATTATTCATATAATTATTATATATTTTTTTTTTATAAACATTTTTATTTATAAATTTATCTGACATAGTCATCTAAACTTATTTTTAATACAAAATAGACATTTTTAACTTTTGGAAAACAGTTAACAGTATAAAATATAATACGTAATCATAAATAAATATAAAATGATTATGTTACACTATGATTACTAATATCTATTTTTCATACACTTAACACATCATAAATAATGACTAACAACATATGTATAAACTATTAGCTTATATGTATACAGTAAGTGTATCACAATAAATTATCTAATAAATTTAAATATAATTTTAATGTAATGTTGTTATATTTTCATGCTAAAACCATGTAAATTAGCATGTAATGACATTAAAAGTCAATAGAAAATTCTAAAAAGATTAATTGTTAACACGTAATAAAACAGAAAACGTATTTCACGATAATAAATTTAAAAACTTACTTGATACATCTTATTTCTGTCCATTGGTTAGATAATTTGTGAAGTTTTCGATGGTAGGTAATTATTTTGTTATTAAAATATTATTGTATATTAATCAATTAGTATAATTTAAATTTCTGAATTATGATGAATTCAATAAATACTATTTTCATCCGTTTATAATAAAAATAACATTTTGTTATTAAATTTAATATAAAAATGTATCTCAATAATTTATTCATTTATATCGCCTGACCCTGATGTAACACACTTTTATTATTTACTCGAATCTCGCAAATATAGTATACAACTCATATTTGCCGCGAATCACAAGTCACCATAATAATTTTGATGTATTGATAGTAATATAATATTAATCGTTTATTATAGGAATAATGTATACATAGGTACATAGACATAAAAATATTTATAAATTATTTTTTTTTCTTATTTTTATTATTAGTAACAGTAAAGTGATTTAAAAAATATAGATTATAACGTGATGACATGATTACAACTATGTATGCGTTTATAAAACTATTTCGTATACCCTATTATTGTATATAGTTAATGAGTTTGACAATATATATTTATTTAATAAATAGTCCAAGGAAAACTGTCCATGATTGTAAAATATTTATTAGAGACTTTTATTCACTCTTGTAAAGTTGGATTTTTTATCTTTTTGCACCAAACACTTATCCTAAAATCCTGTAAATCTAAAAAAAAAAATAAAACATTAACAAACAAATTTATTTTAATTTTTAACTACTTTTTTTTCTTTATTTAATGTCCAGTAAAATAAAATTCATCAAACAGCTTTTAATTATACACCCATTAATCAGGATTTTGTTTTAGGAAATTAAAAATATATAATAATAAATAAATAAAAGTGATAGTAATCGGAATGAATCTAATAAGTAATAAAAATAATAAAAATAATAGTTTGTATTAATGGGAAATTCGAACAATTAACTATAAGTGACAAATGTTATATAATATAATGTATACATAATTAGTTTAGATTTTGAAAGACTGTTTGAAAGATTAATAATCAATACTACACAATACACATGTAAATATATTAATTACGTTGTAATTAAATAAAACCAATAAGTTGATATATAATTAATCATAACCTTAATTATGGTTATAACATCTGAGCCATTACCTATCCCAATCCCAAATCAATTATATCTCGACAAATTAATGATGTATAGGTACCTTAAATTGGATTAGGTTAGGCTATCAATATACATTACCAAGTGAAATAAGCTTACAAGGGTAATCTGAAATAGATAATGATAATGAATTAGTAAAAATATTTGTGTAAACGTAACTATAAATTATACTATTGTAATAATAATACTGTGTTTATAATAAAGTTATATTTAATTTATATAAACAATGTAATGTTGATAATATTTTATTATACATTATTATAATATTACAATAAAAAGTAGTACTTATAAGCTATAGAAATAAAATTTGTTTCTGTTTTTATTCTAATGTGATTTAATGAACAGTGTTTTCGACAGTCTCTGACGTGTATACACGAACGAGGTACCTATTGATGGTTTTTCATCAACGTGATAACACGCAACATATAATTAGCCATGGAAAAACACGGATTACAAATTAACATTATTTAGGCTTTTGACTAATTAATAGTCATTGCCAAACGAATAGGAAATTTCAGGCGTCAGAATTGAGTGAGTGAGACTGCAGAGGAGATCATTGACACCAGGAGAATAAATTGACCTTAAAACTTGCCGTTTAAAAAGTTGGATTAAGGCTCATTGCCCATGATTTTTTTGTTTATAACAATTCTGGTGCCATTTCAAACATACGCTATTTTTTTTTTCTGGATATGTAGCGCATGGAATGACCGGCAATGTCTGTCTAAAATCACCGGGAAATATTAGTGGAGCGCCGCCCAAAATTCCTGTATTATCGTTGAAAAGTTTCAAGTAAATTTCAATATGTCACATTATTTAGAATATTGACAAAATACATATAATCTTAAAAATATTCTAATATGTTTATCGTTAGAATTCACAAAGAATTTCCTTTTTATAGCTAAGGTTTGAATATTTAATACGAGACTATTCATAAGTTTTTCTGCCCTGTTTACGCAAGTGGCATACATGCTCCCGACATCCCCCTTGGTCGAGAAGTCAAGTGCCGCCCGTTCAGCTGGACCGTGCTGGACCGGCAATACTGCGCGACGTTACAAAACAAAAACATGTCCGCCGTTCGTTGTCATGCGCTCGTTCGCGTCTGATATAAGTTTTTTGTTATTATTACAAAAATGACGTGATGTTGTCAAGCTGAGGAAAAGCACATTTTCCTTCTTATTCTTTCGCTCTTTTTTTTATCTTCCGTGGCCAGTTTCGGCACGAATAGTGATCCCGTGACCAGTTCTGGCTCTGGTCAGTGGTCACTCGCAGCTGTAATTTTCAATATTCACCATTTCCGGTACATTTTGATATTTTTTCGTCAGTTCTAGCTCAACTCAAGAAGTGGTCCAGATTCCCATCGTTCCCTTTACGGTACCGTTTCTCTTATTATTATATTATTATTATTTGTTCATATAATCAAGACGGATTGTCTTTGCCCTTTGGTAATGCCAGCTGGCGTATTGTTTTATTATTTATATTTATGGATAACATAATTTAACGTGTGATATTATATTTTGTTTTAAAATATCATTTGTAAAATATATATCGTTGTTCTATTTACTTATTAATCCTACCCTCTACACGTTATAATCAGAGCCCTAGTCATCGCCGTCCACAAGCCAAACAAAGGTAAGTCCGGCGTTAGGTTAGGTCCATATTATTTATAGCCCGTACAAAGACTGAATTTAGAAACTGATATTATAAAAAAGTTACGATTAATAAAGAATTATATTGAAACGTTGTATTATTATTAATTTACTGAAAATAAATAAGTGTTATTATTTTTAATTATTATTCATAAAAATACAATACGTACTATCGTGTAAATCATATGCAAGGTGTTTGAGATAATTCCAATAACATTCTAATATAACTAAATTATATAAATTATAATAACATTTTTTATATTAATAATTTTAAATTAAAATACAGTAGAATCTGCTTAATTGGAACACATTGGGCGGTGATCTATTATCCGACTGTCCCGATTAACCGAATAACTAATAAACTGATAGATAGGTACATTCGTTCGGGACTATGCCAATCTGTCTCTATTAAGCGGTGGTTTCCTTTATATGGTGTCCCAAATAAGCGAACTCTACTGTATTGAATCTTGAGTTCATGACCTTATATATTTAGTAAAATATTGATTATTTATGGATTAAAACAACCATTATGTTCAATAATAGTGTTATTTTCGAAACATACAATAAAAATATAAATATTTATGACCGAGATTCTAATATTAAATATTGATATATTTTGCTAATTTTTATCAAAGTTGAAATCTTCGAAAAGTATAAAAAAATATGTGTATAGTCTATATACTAATAAATATCCTAGTCTTATTAATATAATTTGATAAAGTGACTAAATAAACATAAAAATATAATTTTGTGTCATGTTCCTGTAATTTTTGTTTGAAACGGAAGAGGGGAATTTATTTTTCTTCAAGTAGTCTAAATGTTTTACTAAACAGTAAGTACTGAATTATAAACTTTAAAATATTATATAAGTCATATTAAAATATTAAGAACTATAAGAAACAACTTTATTTATAGTATAGATAATATTTTAAACTTCAACCAGTTTTCAATCTTAATAAAAGTAGTATACGAAAAATAATTACCAGGAAAATTTTTCGAACGAAAAATTGTTTCTATAACACCATAAAAATATGTTATTAAATCGACTGATTATAAGAAATATACACTATTTTTTAATAATTTTATTATAAACATATAATTGTCGACGGAAAAAAGTTCTACATAAATTATACATTAGTCTTTGTATGTTTATTACCGTTGTGAAATGCTAAAAATAAATTTAAAAATTGTTTATAATAATTAAATTATTTTTTGTTTTTAATAATGTATATGGCATATTTATTGTTTTTAGGAATCTGTGAGTACATCACAAGCTTAATGGAACAAGAAAAATTAAAAACCTAAGTATTCCATAGTTTTGGTTAAGGATAAAATTTGTTTTTAAATACATTTGATCACATTCCCAAGTAAGTAAAATTGTTGATATTAAAAACACTTTGTTTTCTGTTAAATGCGTAAAAAAATCATTGTATTAAGTATACGTGTTTAATAACAAAACAAAATCTGTGTAAAAATCTGTTGTAAATACTTTTAATTTAGGAATTAAAATTTAATAAAGTATTTAAAAATATTCATTCATAAAAACGTACAGTGGAGTGCAAAATTGTATAATTCAATTGGAAAAAGAAACATTTTAAATGATTATTCCATATTCCATTATATAACCTCGAATCTAATCGAGTCTAATCTCTGTCACTTATATCATAGATCTCTTTCTAATTTTATTGAATGTTTATAGTTTATACCGTTTATAGTATTATAAATTTATACCATACATGTAAACAAAAATATTTCTCTGGCGTTTTCCACACTTAAAATACTTTTTAATATTTTTTGTCATCAAAATCTGAGCTTAATTAATAAGTAAAACCAAATTAATATTCATTTATCAATAAAAAATAAAATAATCACTAAATAATTTACTTACATATTTTATATGATTTAACTATATTGCCATACATATTTTTCTCTAATAAAATATATTAATCAAATTATTCTAATGCATTAAATACTTATAGTTTATTTTGAAAGTTAGTTCATAACTTATTTAATTGTTATTAAATTTAAACAAATAAAATTTAACTGTGAGTACTTTGTATAACGTTGAGACCGTTTTTTTTTTTCAAAAAAAAGTTTCATTAAATCTTTAATTCACACATTTCCTTAACTAACATGTTTATTTTGCTTAAAATATTAAAATTGATTAAATAAAAAATAAACAATATTTTTCTTATATTTATACAATTTGAAGAATCATGCCTTCAATCCCGATCCCTAGTTATGTAAGTAGTACTTTCTACCTAGGTGCCTACTATTCTATTTACTTTTATTTTATTTGTATAAAATTTGACTTCGTTTCTCAAATAACAATATACTTGCCATAAAATTTTTTAGCTATATTTTCTGTTTAAAAAAAATATTTTAAAAATTTTAATGTTGACGCAAATAATCAATTAACCGTTATTATTAAGATTATTTCATAAAATGTTAAGTATAAAAATGTATCTAGTAGTACATTAATAATAAATAGTTTATTCGTGATTATGTAACCTTAACACATATTACATATTATGATGATTAATGGTCGACAACGTACAATACTAAAACATCGTTCGATCAACGAAATAAGTAGGTATTTAACTGGGATGCAATTATGTTGTGTATATTTGTATACCTATTGTATGTTTACATAATATATATATTATGGTTTAGATTAATCAAAACTTAGATTATGTATAATAAAATATTATGTACAGAAATGAAAAGAAAACGAATTCTGATTTAAGAACAGATATTATCGTTTGCAAGAAGATAACTTAAATATTTTACAAACTATTATATGTCATAAATCAATTATTATACCAGGATATCTAATAACGTATGAGTCAAGCCAAATCCTAAAGAAAAACGTTCCAGAGAATTCAAATTAAAGACACAAACTCGAACATTTCATGGAGTGACGCGACCAACTGCCCAAAAAAATTATAATTTTCGATTTACTGTAAAAAGACCTCCGTGGTCAAATTTTGACCAATGAACGATATGTCATATTTATTTAAAGAAAAGCACAAAATACACATACAATGCATTATTTGTATAATAAGAACCTATGCTGTCTATTATAAAAGCTAAAGACGATGAACGATCACAGTTTATAGTATAAAATACAAAATCGACGTTTATAATCGCTGCGTATTATAAAGATTTACCTTATATTGATATATAATATAAAGATATTATGTTTCTATCAATGCAAAAGGTAAGATTAGATTATAAAATAACATTGAGTACAAAATATGTATTAGAACCACGAATTACTACATATGTTTAGATATCTCAAGAAATCATCTTAATAAAAATATAAAATCTTCTACTCCGTGGTCAAATTTTGACCAATGAACGATATGTCGTATTTATTTAAAGAAAAGCACAAAATACACATACAATGTATTATTTGTATAATATGAACCTATGCTGTCTATAATAACAGCTAAATACGATGAACGATCTCAGTTTATAGTATAAAACACAAAATCGACTTTTATAATCGTTGCGTATTCCATTTCTAATATTAACTTGTACAAAATAAATTGGAAACATTTTTAAACCCTGCTGTACATTCTTATTTTAACAAGAATTATTAAAAAGTGGGAGTCGGGGAATATGACGAATGATGTCATTGAAATATACAAACTGTTATTTATTCGTTACAAGTTATCTCGTCTATATTATATTTTTGTTGTTACTTGACTTTTGAATTGTTCGTTATTTTATTTAAGTTTGTAATTAAGTAATAATTTAATTAGACAGTAGACATGTCAAGATGCGTTTTACTTTGTAATAAAGTTAAATAAATTTGTATTTCTTGAATATTGTATATATATTTTTTTAATCTTACTAAACGTTTTAAATTTATTCAAATATTTCCAATAGCATTTAAAGTCAATAATAAACTTAGGTAAAAATATCCAAGCATCAATGAATTGTACTCTTTATGGTATCAGATAGTAGCTATCTTAATTAACTGCTAAATTAGCTTAAAAATATTTAATGTAACATCGGTTATCTTACTTTTACATTCTAAAGATATTAAACAATTGTAGATTAAACTAATTATTTCAGAATATTGTAAATAGTAAATAATTATTTATATTGTTACTAGTTATTTTTCAATATACTCTAGAGTTTGGGTATCATGAGATTGTATTGGAAAGTCAGTTAATAGGTGACTTGGAATTGATTGGGAATTTGATACCGGTAAATTTATTGCGTAACTCAGCGATTCAGGTTGAGTGTTATCACCTACTAGGCCAAAGTGCAATCCTAGCTGTTATTCGTCGTAGGCAAAAGACGTGATTTGGTCTCTAGTTATCAGTCATCAGACGCCACCGATGTAAGTTTGATTTGACTGGAATATTGCACTCAAACCACAGTGGTACTAATTTTTTAGTATATTCCAATTACAAAAATCTAAAATGTTGGACTACTTTAATACAATACAATTATTTAGTATTGAATCTGCAAGGACAATCTAAATCGTTTGAAAATTTGACATTAATCTCGTTGCTCTAGAAAGAGCTAAATGTTCATAAAAATTACTGTGGAAGATTGTGAATTAAAGATTTAAATCAAATCGTAATATATTTAATAGGTATATTAAGAATATTGAGATTATTTGATAGTAGGTAAGGTGTTGCCACATAAACGAATAACGGTATTACAAATTGGTACGACTTGAAGCTGAATGAAACTGATTGTTTATAATGTCAGTGTCATTGGTTATTTTTAATTAATAGACTTTTAATTTATTCTTTTATAATTGACCATAAAACAAAATAAATAATAATCTGATCGAAATATGTATTGTAAGTTAGTTAAAATGTTACATTATACTATTATGAGCTTACCTTCAACATCTGTTAATATATAAGCGTAGTTGATTTATTAGTAATAAGAATCGTAAACTATTAATGTTTTTAAGTCAATATTGAACATACACATATCAACATATTATAAAAGCATTAAAAGTCCCTGGTTTTAGACCACAATAATCTTTTATACGACTATGCATAACACACGCTTTGTAATATAAAAGGATGAATTCCAAGAGTATGTATATATAAAAATATATAAATATATATGTCATATGACTTACCAAATTTCGCTGAAAATGTATAAACATAAATAGTTTGTAAATATAATTAATAATTAGTTAATATGATATGTTATATTATTAACATATACCTATTTATATAAATATTATTATCTTTTATTTAGTAATTAAAATATTATGATTTAGAATATAGTTAATCGAGAATTATTTAATACGATAGATTTGTATGCCTGTACATTAAATGTATCATGTTTTAAATTCTTAGCACAGCATTGACTATATGTGATATGTCTATATAGATTGTATAATGAAATGTGTATTTTCTAGAATATGTATGCACGATAAGTAGTCGAAAAAAATGCTTTAATTCTCCACTTTGTGAGTGGACTTCGATAAAAAATTAGATGTAGTTTTACTTATAAGACGTTAAGTTTTTTCAAAGTTAAAATTTCCACTATTTTTCAAATAGAAATATAACGGAAAAATTGTTTTCGTTGTTTTGTGTAATTTAAAAAAAGAATAATCGTAGACTTCAAACTATCACAAAATGTTGATGTTAGCATTTCCTACAAATAGAAAAGTTTTATTGTGGTAAAGTAAATTAAATAAATGATTTTAATATTAAACACTATTCATTTATTATTAGCATCATCTGAAAAGTATTTTGAAATATCTAGTATACAAAACAGTATTAAACTTCACAATATACTTATTAATTATAAAACATTACTTTTACATCTATCATAGTTAAATAATAGCCATTAAACAAAATATGTAGATAATAAAAACAATAATAACAAAAAAATTTGTAGACAGACTTACGAAACGGAAGACATCCTATATAAATTTAATCAAATATATAAAAATTATAATTTTATAAATTTAGAATAAGCGATACATAAACTAAATAAATAATTTTTATTATAAAATGTGTAGTTATAATTATAATGTTCATAGTTTGGTATAAATTATAAAAAATACATATTACATATTATATTACGGTTTAAGTAGAAAAATTGGACATTGTAAACACTAACTGGACGTCCGACGTTGTATTATACAAAGCACGTAATATTTGAATGTAAATTTATGTATATTACATAATTACAATTTATGTACATTTATGTATACCTAACACACACGCCCTTCATAACCGTGATGAGGAAGTTGATTATGTGTTATTGGATATTTTACCACTTTTCGTTTTAAAGTTGAACCGGGATTGGAGCGCCGCACAGATTTACCTCGGGAGGAAAGAGCTGGTCTAAGCGAAAATGTGGTATTTAGACTTGCTATGGATTAATTTAAATCTCCATTTGGTATACTAATTCTCCATATGGTCTAGGTGAGTTTGAAGGTTTGCAGATACTATGAATGGATTGTCATGCATAGATGAGATAATTACATTGTCGTCGGCATAGTCTGCTACGTATGTATTTAGTGTAATTGGTTAATCTGCGGCGAATATATTATAGAGAATGGATGACAAAATGCCCTCCTGTGTGACCTAATGTTAAACATCAGTTCGTAATAATAACGTAATATAATATTATAATTATGAAAATAAAGAAGGAAATAAGAATAATAAATAATACTAATACGTAACGAAAACATAATATATACATAATACATATAATAATAAAAATTATAGTTATTGTTTTGATAAGATAACGAATCGGCTATTTATTTCTGATTGTCAGAATACCAGTTAAGATAAAAAGGTAATAAAAGGTCTAATGTAAACTCCGCCAGTTTTAATTTCAACGGCAATAGTTGTGGATTTCGAATTAACAATTCATAATACATGCAAAAAAAATATGGCCTAATGTTAATTTAGTAGAATATCGATTTCATCTCAGTCAATCATGATGGAGGGCAATACAAAACTTTGGACTGAGTGTTGAATATAAAGGTGAATCAGAAATCAGTAAGTGGCTTCATCTATGTTTTGGAATATTGTTTTTATCTCTCAAAAAACTTTTCGATGTATTTGCATTTACTTTAAAAACAATCATGTCATCCGACCCAAGAGTAATTAACATCTCAGACTACCTTGTTGACAATTAAATAAATAAGCAATGATTAATTAAAAACGAATTACTTTTAAACAAAGCCTTTGAGTTTTTTATAGCTGAAATTATAGACATAATTTATTAACTTGTGAATTAAATGTTTAAAGTTTTTGGTAATGGTAAATGCAATAATAAAAATATATTTTCTTTTTAAATAAAATTTGCTTATTGATTTAAAAGAATAATATAAATTCACATAACACAATAATTATTTGGGTATACATTTACAAAAATATATACGCCCCGAATACTTTAATTTGTTATAAATACCTAGTTTAAAACTCTCATTAATAGTAATTGGATTATTTTATTTTTTTTGTAGTTCGAGTATTATGTTGAATAATAATACCTTATTGTAATAGGTAATGATGAAACATAATAATGTAAGTACTATAAAATAGAATGTGTAGACAAAACACAAGAAAGAAGATCGGTTTTAATTTTTTTTTTTTTTACTAATTTTTATAAATATAAATTAAAATAGGAATTTTTGACTTACATTTCTTCGCCGAAATTATAAAACAATTTTAAATTAATAGATACTATTAAAATATTAAAACCGTTAAGAAACATTTTAATATTTGATTTTTTAATGACGTTTTTTTAGTCTTTTTTTATAAAGCATTACATTTTATTGTGTGTAATGTAAATATATACTGCTGTAATCTCGTTTTGGAAAAGAATCTAAGTACCAATACTCATAGGCGTAACTTGAACTCGTTTCACGTAGGTGCAAAAATAATTTTTCAGAATCTCTACACATTTTCATAATCTTTTTTAAATTTAATTTTTATAATAAAACTGTTTTATAATTTTTACAACTATTTTTCATTCAACTAATTTTAAGCAAACATTTTTTTTATATATATTATAAGTTTTATTCCAAACAATAATAAAATAACTACTTTTTTTTAAACTATAATTAATTTTTATAAATTACAAAGAAACTTTATAGAAATCAAATTTTTTTTACATAATAATATAGTATATTGATAAAATAATATTAATAATACTATAAATTAACATAAATTTGAAACCAAAATTATTTTAGTTCCAATCGTCTTCCTCGAATTGTTGATTGTGCATCGAATTGGTCAATAATTATATCAAAATTGTATTCATATTTTTTTTCTATATGTAATAAAGCCAAACCCTTTGTCTTTCTTGGTGAATACTTTTTCGAGTATAAGTTATAAGATGGCGTAACGCGTAGGTAACAACTGACGAAAATGAATGTTCTGATGAAGCTGAACTCATAGGAATTGATAATACAAGTTTTAATAATTTATTTAAATTGTTGAAACATAAAGTAAGACTAGTAGAAGTAATTAAATCAGTTATCATTTAAAAAAACTAAAACATGCGATGATAATGTGAATAACTGATAAAGTAGGGAATATATTGTAACCAAAGAACCTCTTCATAAACCATAGTATTGGTATATATATTTTATATTATAGACATAATCTAGAAATTTTAGATGTTTTTGTCACATTTACACGGCTTTATAATTTATGCCATGAATACAATATTTTATTGGATATTTTAAATTTAAACTATAATTGTAAATTATGATGTCTTACTATTTCTCACCGCGGTCCTCACAAAATTGACTTGGAGTCATTGGTTGAATTTCTATAAATAAATGACAACATATTTTATTCTATTGGACTGTATTTTTGAATTGTTAAAAAACATAGAATTAGACTAACACAACTGTATTATACTATTACTTGGGTAACTACTGTGTTATATTTAACATTTAATATTTATAAAAATAATAATAAAGATTACCGAATAATTGTGCTTACTGTTGAAAATATTGGATATTTTCTTTACATTTTTGAAAAACATTTGTACATAATTATCTAAAGGTGATAGATTTGATTAATATGTATGTAATTTTTATAAAATCTATATATAAAAATTTTATTAGATGTACCTATAATGTATTTGTTACTCTAAATGTTATAGATCTATGATGAATTTTAACTGACTATTTGAATAACTTATAAATAATTAAGCTCATAAAATTAATAATATATATTTTTAAATTGTATGATTAAAACCCATTAAATATTATGAATAGCGACGATCAGCAATATAATTTAAATTTCCTAGTGATGATATTTAAACTGCTTTGATAAACGCATTTAAATTTAGAATCTTAGATTTTTATATATTACATGATACCTTAATAATTTTAATGTTTGTTTATTATTTTTATGATTTAAATAATAACTTTTATATTATATATATATATATTTTTTTAAATATTACAATAGCTGATACATTTAATCCATTAACTGTTAGCTATGTCCCCTCTACCTTAATTTTAATTAACTACAAAGACTTTATTTTAAGCCGTCTGCAACTTAAAAATTATGTTGACGAGAGTAGTGTTATTTCTTTACCATCCTTATCGCAGTCGCGAACAATATTTTTCGGATAAATAATCATCATGTTGATATATATATGTCGCATCCACTTAATGTAATCGTATTTTTCATGAAATGGATATCCATTTCATGAACAACGATCATATCGTGTAAGTCAAATTTTAGTTCATGAAATGGACATATATTTTATCCATTTCATGAAATGGAAACTCTTATTTTACACTTTGTGTAATATTTTTAATTAATTACATCAATGGGTAACATTTTGTGAAATCGAAATAATAATATTGATACGAGTACACGAATCTAGTATCTTTAAACTGTAAGTATTAAGATACTAAATAGGTACCTATTGTAGAACTTACTGTACTATACTAATAAGTAATATGTTATCGACACCTGTTATCGATAAATAATCGCATCAATTGTATGAGTGTAATAGCACTCTGGAAAGTTTTTATTTTTATTTTTATATGATGCCAGTACGTTTTCTCGAGCCGTATATTAACGTTCATTACAAGGAATACAATTTATAAAATGGAATTTGATTCATTTGCTGAATATTATGAAAAATTAAATGCCTACTATGTAGGCAAACCCGGGAAAAAACCACCCACCAAAAATGAGGTTCAATTAATAATTGAAGAAATATTAGCGGCCAAAATAAAAATGTAAGTAATTGTTAAAATATACAAAATATTTACACTTCAAATAAAATTATAACAATCAGCCATCAGGGCTTGTATTTCAAAAAACTATTTTGTTTTATGTTATTTGGAATTAAGAGGACGCTATACCCGCAGTGTTGTCTCTGTCTTACTAACGTACATTATAACAAATTTTCATTCAGTAGAATACATTTTGTGATGTTAGCTTTAATATTAGAGTAAATTTACCTATTATCAAATTTAAAGGTAAGAATATTATCTAGACAATGACATATGCTTTTAATGATATTATTATTTTAGAGTTATGAACATTTTAAAGTTGTAATATTTCACATAGCTGTAACTCACTTTAAAATAATAATATCATTAAAAGCATATGTCATTGTCTAGATATTATTCTTACCTTTAAATTTGATAATAGGTAAATTCACTCTAATATTAAAGCTAACATCACAAAATGTATTCTTCTGAACGAAAATTTGTTATGATGTACGTTAGTAAGACAGAGACAACAAATGCGGGTATGTCCTCTTATGCTTTTATTAGGAGTGCGATGAAAAAAATAAAGAACCATAATACATCATACAAAAAATTAAAATGATGAAATAATATTACAAAACTGAACACACCATTACCGTCCGATTTGAACGACAAAGTTCAGCGCAAATCATAAGCTTCTATATCTATAGCCGCTGCGCTGTCGTGATGTTATTATTACGCGTATATAAAAAACCCGCGACATCTAATTTTTTAAAAATTACCGAAGTTAATAATGATAAAGAGCTTACATAACGTGAAACAGTTTCTCATATTTCTGGGGGACAAGGTTTTTTAAGTTGCATTTGTAAACGCCAATGTGAATCAAAACGTTGTGCTTGTTTTAAAGCTTCGGTAAAATGCAACATTCGTTGCCATAGCTCTAATATTTGTAAAAATAAGTAATAATTTATTATTTATATAAATAATAAATTATTAATTATTATTATAATGATTATTATAACTATTTATATTTATATAATTTATTATTATTATAAAATATAATTATAATACAATATTACATAATTATAATAATCATGAATAAATGTAATAAAATGTACTCGTATCAATGTTATTATTTCGATTTCACAAAAAGTTACCTATTGATGTAATTAATTAAAAATATTACACAAAGTGTAAAATAAGAGTTTCCATTTCATGAAATGGATAAAATTTATGTCCATTTCATGAACTAAAATTTGACTTACACGATATGATCGTTGTTCATGAAATGGATATCCATTTCATGAAAAATACGATTACACTAAGTGGATGCGACATATATATGTGGTTTTCATTATAACACATACAAAACATCATAACAATAAACTTTACAAAAAAATTATTTCCTAAATAATAATGATTTATCTTTTTGAGTAAACACTGCAGTGTTCATTTAATAACATGACGATTAATGTCTGTCCTTATTAAAGTTTAGAGATCAGCAGAGGAAGGGATACCTGCCCGAAGAGAGAAATTTACTTTGAAGGCAACAATTTTTCACCCAACGTTTCTTCCTTTGATTGATTATGTGTAGGTATTCCCTCCATAATTGAGTCATGTGTCGCTTTCAACTTCATATCAATAACTGCGAACCAGTTTTCTATAATTAAATTCTTTATTTGATCTATAAATCTCCTCCCCAAATAATAAATATTCTATACTGTCCAAACATCCTTATAGTCTTTAAACATTGCCTCTTGCCGTGATAATTTAGATATTTCTGATTTTTCTTCCCTTTTAAGGTTGATAATTTTGACCTTTAACTATCAGTCTGCATGTTTCTGCTAACCCCCACAAGTAAACACTCATATATATACATTTAGTTGTATTCAAATTCGCAACGTTATAATCTCCAGATACATCACCACAAGTGTCATAATATTTCTATTATTTCAACCACCTTACTATTTTAATGTAACATAATTTTAAGTATGTTTTCTGTTTTATATCTTTGTGATTGAAGATTTTAAATTTCATCTTATACATTGTCTAACTATGTATTAATACTATTTGTTATAAACTGTTGGTACATATCATAAAATTTTGTATGGTGTGTTGAACAAAAAATTAATATTGTATAAATAATAAAAATGTATATATTATTATGTTATATAATTAATATATTATAGATAAATGTATAATTATTCTATTATAGCATGCATTTAAGCTATATGACATATCAAAAAGGTATGAAGTTTAATTAATAATAGATCGTTTAATATTTAACCATATAACGTATTTCACTATAATCTATCTAACTTACTTATTGTAATGTCTTGATCTGTATTTAAATCGTTTGAATTAATTTGAACATCATCTTGATTTTCTGCTATAATTAATTTTTTATTAAAATCAATCTCATTAATAAATTGTACATGTATACATGAGCATGCATTTAAACTTTAGGCAATTGTGAAAAAATAAAATGTTCGATTAATAACGCGTAAGTTTATTAGTTAAGTATAAAACGTATTTCACAAAAATAAATCTAAGAACTTACGGTTTACTTCAACCGGTTCGCTTACAGGGTCAACTTCAAAGCCTACAATTTCTGCGATAGTTAATTTTGTATTAAAATCACTCTCATATACGTATTTATATATATATACATTGGCATATATTTAAACTATAGGCTATAACGTAAAAACTTAAAAGTTTAATTAACCATGTATAATAGTTTAATAGTTAAACATAAAACATATTTCACGATAATAAATCTAAGATCATACCTTTTTCTTTAAATTGAGCTTTATTTAAACCGTTTAAATACATTTGAAGTTCTTCTACAGTGTCTGCAATTATTAATTACAATCACTCTCATGAAGTTAAGTATCGTACAATTCATAAATAAAAAATATTTTTTGTAATAATATATAGATGTTGATACAACTATTAAATATTAGGTGATATCATCGGTAAAACTATAATGCATTGGAAACTGCATTATATTAGTATAAACTACAATCGAAAAAAATATCTATTAATTTTGTATATGTTCATATTTACATATATATATATACAAATTACAAAATTATATACATTCCTTATTTAAAAAAAGGTTATGAGATCAATTGATGGTTGTTAAAAAAATAATGTTTTTATTAAAAAATTATGTTTTAAAATATTTTTTATCCTTATATTTTTCTTATTTTTTTACTTTTGAATGACAACATAGAATTTTAATTTCAAATTCTAAAGCATAATATTTTTCTAAGTATTATGATACTATAAATAGTGATACTTTAAATACTTATAACTCATAAACTACTTGCTCTAAATTCGATTTTTATGTATCAAAATACTCAGAAAAATATTCTGCTTTGAAATATGAAATTAAAATTCTATGTTGTCATTCAAAAATGTAAAAAACTTAAAAATATATAAGGATAAAAAATATTTTAAAATATAATTTTTTAATAAAAACATTATTTTTTAATAACTTGAAATTATGTAAAAAAAATGCTTTCAAAAACATCAATTCTTTTTGAAATAATTGAGTGTGCAATAATAAAAGAATCACTGTATATACAATAAAGGTATATATTTCCATGTTTAAAAAAAGGTTATGAAAATAACAATTGATGAAATTTGGTACTTTAGTTTTCAATGCTATAAACGCTTGAATATTTGTTTGTAAGCGATTATCAGTCATCACGGTGTATGTGACAATGTTTACTAATTGTTCTATGACAACAAAACCAATGTTTACATTGATTACACTGACATAGTGACATTATCTCTATTAGCAACGACGTTGGTAAATAGTTGACAGTCGTCGATTAGCTGTAAAGACGATATATTCTTTTTTACTTCGATGACAACCGCAAAATATGTTTACGATATTTGTCAGTAGGTATACTATTAATAGTTAGTTAAAGTTGGCAACAGGAATGGATAATATTTTTTGGTTTATTTTATGCTTAATTTATTAGATATAAAAAACAACCATTTTATTTTTCAAGCCAAAAAGTCTGTGACAACTGAGTAATTATTTATTTTCAAGCCCCCATTGTAAAATTCTACGTTCTCCACTGTTTAAAATGACATCATTTATATTTGCAACGACGTTGGTGAACAGTAGTAAGTTGTATATTCGTAAAGACGATACAATTTTTGGCTAATGGTTCCGCAAAATATGTTTACAATATTTATCGACACTCTTGGTGGTTATAGTTAAAATGGCAATAGGAACAAATAATATTTTTTTGTAAAGTTCTGATTATTTGTGTTTGAAATTTATAAATATGGACCTACAACTATTAGAAATATAATTAATGAATAAATTCTCAAATAATACGAACAGGATATATCATTGGTGATGGGTTGGGATAATAGAGAACATAACAAAATTGAATATATAACCACCATTGTTATAAAACGTATTTAATTACTTTTGAAATGTATTGACTTATTATAAATTTTGTATTTAAAATAATTTAACTGCCAAATTTTAAAATTCTTAAAAATATCATTCTGACCTCTCTGAAAAATAACGTATGGCTTACAATGTATTTACTATTTATAGATTATTATCACTCTAAAACTGTTAACTTATACTAATATATATATATATATATGTATATATCGTATTTACGTTTCCAAATATTTAAACTCTTTAAAATGTTAATGTTCAACGTTATCTAATTTTTCATTTTAAGTTGGATACTAAAAAAAAAAATAAAATTTTAAATACAGATTAGATTGAACGTTATCAACAAAATTAATTAATTGAATTACAAGAATCGATAAATGCATGAAAATAAAAAACATTATAGCATTATACAATACATTTTGAAACCCTAATTTAAATTACTTACCAAATTGCATTACAAACACGTAGTTTAATACTCCATTTTTCTCTATACAAATATATCACACGTTTATAATATTCAAAATCACGAGTAGAACAACAGACAAGTCATTTTAATAGATAGGTGAACCAAAATTTGTTCATATCATAAACTTCTACCTACTTACCCTTAAACCCCATCTCTGCTAATTGATCTGTTATTCATACATTAAAATTAGAAATACAATATTGGTGAACATAAAATTTATTAAAAAAAATTATTTGTGAAAACTGTTATTAAATCAATAAATAAAGTTAATTTCAAATCTGGTAATATAACTCATACCAAAGGTGTGTTTTAAAATAAAAAAGATGTCCAAAAAAAAAAAAAATGAGGTATGAATGAATATAATTGAATATTTTCGCAGTTAATGAGTTGTGTCTCAACAGTTTTATGAAGTTTTACATAAGTTGTGTGCTGATAAATTCAAAACGATAATTTACACATGAATAAGATATCAATAAAATGTATAAAACGGTATCTTTGAAATGCCTAATTTTTAATATAACTAAAATGATTTATGTAGTTATTTTTTATTTTTTTTTATAATAGTTACACCAAACTTGTGTGTAATCCGAAAAAATATGAGATACACAATCCGTGTAACTCAAAAAAAAACTGATGTATACAATTCAGTATTTGGGACAACTCGTTTGCAGCCGAATATTTGTACATGATAAATCAAGAATATTACATAGTTATGTTTATTGTTTAAGGTATAAATAAAAACAAACGAATGACTAGTACGTAAATTGCTTTCGATGTATCATGTTTAAATTGCGTAAATCAATCATAAATTATATTGATGACTTATACAAACTCTCTTACTCTCGCAAACTAAAAAAAAATAAATAATAACTATAATACCTAGTTGTAATAAATAATAAAAGTAGAACATTTAAAAGTGATTTATGTCATTGAATAAATATATCCGTATGTAAAATTGTTATAGTTATTATTGTTTATTGATAATCATCGTATTTCAAAATATCTATATACCTAATTTATTATCAACTTTATATATTACATATGATTATTAATACAGATGATTATCTTATATATTTATAATTTTAACGAAACATAAATTTTTGATTAGGTCAGTTATGATACGGTATGTCTCGGTGTCCCTGCTGGTCCTAACTGAGTAATAGAAGCTGAGAAAAAATAATTTTAAGATTGTATTATTTAATAATATAACTATGTTTTACACTGTATCCTTATATAATATGATTATCTTATATTATATTATCTAAAAAAAAAAAAATTATTCAATATGATTTACGGGTTTGGTAATTTCAAAATCTAGCAACCCCATAGTTATAATTAATAGTTATTTATACATTATTTAGATCTTAAAAAACAATATAAATTATTAGTATTATTTAATACTAGCTGTCCCACCCGACGTTGCCCGGGCAAAAGTCACCTCAGGTGAAAACCGAGATTTTTTTACATTATATTAATAATAGCTGACCCAGCAAAGGTATATGTATTTTTAATTGCGTTTAATAATGTTTGTTGTTTCTTCTAAGTAGTTGCTATAGAATACTAAAAATATGTCTAATAATATTATAGTAGAATTATATTTTTATTTTATATAGTAAAATAATTACTGCTTTTTTATTTATTTAATTGTTTTGAATTAATTTTGTTATAATATATACCATCTCCTATTTCAACCCCTTACAGCCCTTTTTAATATTAAAAAGTAGCCTATGTCTTTTCTAAGTGTCTAAACTATCTATGAGCCAATTTTCATTTAAATCAGCTGTTTAGTAGTTCCGGAGCGTATTCAATACAAACAATCAAATCTTTCCTCTTTATAATATTATATTATAGATAATATCAATAATTTTTTTATACATATTAATGTCATACTATTATTTATATATTAAAAAATTGGTAGTTATTACCATTATTGTAGGCAACGCTATATCGTATTATAAACATCAAAAATAATGTCAAAATAGTTAACACTTTATAAGAAATCATTATTAGATGTTATTACAAAAAAAAAAACTATAACGAATGAACATACAACTTGTTTTACAATGAATAGAATATTAATGTTTTTTGAACAGGTACAATATAAATTATTTGTTTGTTTATATATAAACATAAAGCTAAGTAATCATTTCAACTATTATACTTTAAATACTGTACTATGAAAATATCTGTTTCAAGACCTATATAAATAATTTATTACACATATGGCTTGGTTACCAACCTACCGTGAAATATAAGAAATAAATGCTGCCATGAAAATTATGAATTATTAACAAATTATCGCGAAACCCATATATCGCATGGAATAAATATCGCCAATATAAAATATAGCAAAAATGTAATTATAACATATATGGAGGGGGGAATAGGAAAATAATAAACGGGGTTTTTTCAACGTTGAATGTAAGTAGGAATAGGTCTAGATAAGCTCATCCGATATGTTAGATAATAGGATTTAATTGTCACTATGGCGCAGTAAAGAGTCGTTTGCCGCGTATTTGCGTACGACGCATTAGTGAAAACCAATGAATCGGTAGTTAAGGTGCAGCGGGCATTCAAACTTCGTTTCGGGATCCTAATCAGTAGGTTTCAGCTGTTGAACGATTGATAACTTTTAAGAATAGAACTTCGATACACAGCTGATGATACGGCGAATGGAAGAACGAGGAATTTGAAGAGCTTAACCTCGTTTTCACACCAAACGTCGTGGGACTTAAAACAAAAGTTGCTCGTACCCTCTGCGTTATTACAGTAATTTGGGACCAGGTGGTTTTTTTTTTATAATTAACTGTCCTAGGTTAAGTTCTCGTTGTTCTAAAACTGTCGAACTACCTCATAATTGTTTTCCGATTGAGAACAGTACCGCAACGACCGACGCTGAACTGAAGTCTGAATGAACCCGAATACGACTCCTCGTACACAAATTATAAATTATATTATAAAATATTTTAGAAAAATAAATTGTATATATTATACATACAATATTTATGACTCATTGACACATACTAACTAGCTGTATATTTATAATAAATAATTAATATCTAAGTATAATAAGATATAAGTAGTTGAAATATATTTAAAGATTATTAAATTATTAGGTATAATTTGAAATAACTGCAGTTAATCAGCAATATAATTATATTATTATTATATTATTATTATTATTTTGGAAATAATTGAAAAATAACTTCTCAACGAACGTTACATAACCACAAAGCATTAACCGAAACTACAATTCTATACAATTGTATTTTATTTTTTTTTCAACTACTATAACTAATGACTATTATTAATTATTATAAATTTTTTTAAATTTGTGTACCCCAACCCCTCCCTGTATACGTGCCTAATTGTTCCACGCATTTCGTTGAGCGTATATAAAATGCATCTGTGTTTGTTATTTTAAAGCCTTACCAATAACATTATGCAAATTTGTATAATTTTAATTTTGATTAAATAATAGAAAACAAAAAAATAACTCTAATAATTTCAAATTACTGAGGTGGCAAAGTTTCGGTGCGGGTCGCTTATCCGAACACACCATTTCTTAAATTATTTTACCTTGTACATTATGTATTGTAATAACGCAAAAATAAGAGAAATTAAAAATAAGGATGGGAAGCCTATAGTGAGATTCTGTTAATTTTATTAGCGACAAGTATAAAGGACACAAGCCTTTAATAAATGTCAGATCTATGGAACCTTTCTCCTACACTTATAAGTGCTGGGAAATTATGGTGACCAATTAGATGTAAATATTAGAATTACTTAAAACTACGTTATTACCTTCCTCCTGATGGTCGGAGGGCTCTCGAGATCGTGATTCGAGAATATAATCAAATACACTGTATAGAGATTAAGTGTAGAAAAGCAGATTTACACAAATCAACGCAAATGAAATAATGCTCATGCACCTTACCTTATTCGCTGTTGAACTCGTTAACCAGTAATTGTCTTAACAAAATTAGAATGGGTTGATCACACGGATCCAAATAAAAAAACAACACTGAAGTATTTCGTAGTAGTGAAAATGGTCCAGTTGTCGCTCGCAGTCTGTCTCCGGTGTGGTGGGTGTATTATTAAAGTATTTGGTGCTCATGCACTCTAGAGAGATGTTACTAATTCTAATGGTGCGTACGCACTGATGAGAGAAGACGACCTGGTCAATCCTGCCAGCGTCGCAGGCGGCTCCGACAAAGGCCTCCGCGTCCTCCGAGAAGTGACAGCGGAGAGCCCCATTGGACCATCCCTTGTCTTTGGCGGCACACGTAAAAGATCACACGCCTTGCGCCATACTGTCGCAGTAAAGTGTGAGTTCCTACGTGGCCAAACAATGTAAATCGTTTCTTTCATCAGTGATCAATAGGGATTATTGGTTTTTATTGACTGCTATCTGCGTGCGACAACTTTACCGTTATTTATTTAAAAAGATAATAAAATATACAATAAATTATATGATGTGTGAGCATATCATTACAGTATTACGTCCAAAAAAAAAAAATAAAATAAACTTTTGTCAAAGGTACGAGGTATCTTCACTGAAGTCATCAAGGTCGAAAAACCTAATATTTAATTTACCAGTTTTACTCTAATTATAGAATATAATTCGATAGTTTCTGTACAAGTAACCCGGTTGTGTTACATAAATCATAATAAATATTATAAAATTATGTACACCTATATTGAAATTTCATGCCCACGGGCCACGAGTTACCTTCAAAATGGATAACAAGCGAAGAAGCCAAAAAACTGATGATAATAGCGATGAAAACCACATCCAACAAGGTTTATGTGTACTGATTTAAAATATAATGGAATTTCAATGTTTTTCAAATGGACATTTACGCCTATTGTCCGTTTTAGACGAAAACATCTGGGACGCATAATTAACAATTTAATTTATTAATGTATATAATCGATTTTCATAACGGATTAATATTTGTACGCGTGGGTGGCATATGGCCACCAACTGAAAACAACTGCGGTCGACAACCCGAATGTATGAGAGCTGTTATAATGTTTGCGATCATGGACGAGCGACCGCGGCATGCAGAAGGTGCATAATATGAGACAACTGCCGACCGATCACACAGAGACACAGTGTTAAGAGCATATTTTAGCTATTTATCGTGTAACATATTTCGGGTTAAACGACTTAATTTTGACGCTTTGGTTTTTTTCTAATCATGATGTCTATCAATTATTAAATAACAAATCAACTACCGTATAACAATCATATATTGAACATTTAATGCTTAAAATCTAAAAACCAGTTGCAAAAGCTCGCGTATTGCTTTTTATGTGAAAATAAACAACATTTTATTTGTAAGTACTAAAATTAAATATAGGTAGATGTGGGGACATGGAACGCGGATAATATAAGAAATATTATGTAGTAATGTATGTGTAGGTATTAAGCTTGTTATATTTTCTACTATATGATACTACATAATATTATACACAAAAGTTGTATTTTTATTTTTATTATAATATATTATATCTATCTATAGTATTTTTAAATTAGTATTTTATTATTACATTAATAATATTAATTAGTCGCAATGTTATAAATTGAACGATTCGATTTTAATACCATAATTTATTGACAGTATTACGTTACTTACTGTAGTTATAATTTTTTAATGTATTAATTTGAATTATATTTTAAAGATAATTTAAAAATATTAGTTATTTTAATAAGAAATATTTAAAAAAATACAAATTATGTTATATTTGTTAATAATGTTAGATTTAAGATCTAATACTTAATACTTATTTGTATTTGAAGAGCATTTTTATTTATTTACATCTGACAACAAAAAGTGCGTAATATATTTGAGTACTACAGTACGTCTTATGCATTTAGTATTTTAGTATATATTATTTTTAATATTATTTTATATTACAAATTACAATAATGCATTGCAAGTCTCCTCACCACCTTAACACATTATGCAAGTCGATATTAGATCAACCTTAATGTTGTATGAGGTATTGCATGTGGCGCGTTTTTTTTATTGTGGTTTCCCCGAGTATATAAACTTTAGGCCTAATCCACACAGAGGATAATGGGTGAACAGCCGGACAGCTATAATAAGTGAAACTGTCACGATTTATAGTGTTATGTATATTTTAAGCTAAAATTATAATTGTTATGATATATTTTTGATTCAATAACATTTTAATTTAATTTTTTATGTGCCTAAAAATCTCCCATTACCCTCATTAGCAGTGCTGAATTCAAGACGTATATAATATTAACGATGATCCGAAAAACGGTAATCATTGTTGTTCAATCTGACTCTATAATTCAAATTTATAAATAAAAAACCGTACTCCAAAATTAAAATGATATATATTTTTGTCTACTGAATTCAACACTGTACATATTGTAAAAATAAACATAATACCTGAAAATAAATATAATTAATTCGTGCATATACCTAAATAAAATATAAATATAATAATACTATCTATAATATTAAAGTGAGTAGTTTTAACTAAAATTATTTCTAATATTCCACTGATAAATCAAACTTACCTGTATTACATTACCACCTTTACTTTAATAACTGTGTAATAGAAAAGAAACATATTATTCGCGTATCAATATCCATTCGTTGCACCTATATCTAATGTCTTGTTTGTCTTTCTTAAATACCAACGATAGCTGACTTGGATAATATTAGAAAATGCTAACACGCAAGAACACTCAAACACAATGACGCAAAATAGGTTTTCTTAAAAAAAATATTCACTAAAAATTAACATTTAAAATTAAAATCCATTTTCATAGAACAGAACTATTAAACAAAGTGTACTTAAAATAAAAACATTTAACGGATACGTAGGTTTATAAAATTATAACTGAAGTATAAAAATAATATAAATCACGAGTATCTACAGTATACATTATACTAGTAAAATAAACTTAATGTTTAAATATTATTATAATATAATATGACGTGTCATTCTAATTAGCCAGCACAGCATTATGATTTAACTGATCATTTCTATCTAGCCAACATTCTCGGAATATTATAATATGACTATTATGACTAATGTCCGAATAATTGCTAAAATACAAATATATAATACTGTGTTATTATAAGTATAGCCAACACAGTACTGCAGTTATTATGTTTATTGAATTTATTTATTTATAATATAAGCATTTTGTTGAAAAGTTATCATTACCTACGAAAACGTAATTTAAGTATATTATAAGCTCTATCACACGAAATGAATTCAAAAATACGGCCATGAAGTTGGCCCACCGACATCGCTCAATCCATTCAAAATCTATGCCAAAATTTCGCGAGTAATTTGTTAGAATTTGCTAGTCATTCCTTCTTCATTCCAACTTCATGGCCGTTTCAAAAATTTAATATATTAGCTAGAGCAACCAATTATCCACAGTAATATATAATTTTATAATTTAATCGTCATAATATTGGAGTAGTTTTAATAAGAAATATTTTTAAAAAAATGTAAATTAATACTTATATTATAATAAAAATATGGATTATTATATACCAACTAATATAATATTATTATAATATTATTTAAACAATTCATTTTTATACAATACTATATTTAGTATGTGATATTGATATTAATTCGTAATAATAGTCTTGTAGCAAGTCAAAATTACCTTTTTTTTTTATATATTCAAAAGGGCACAAGTCATGTTACTGAAAACATATACGGAACATGGTGACTTGAAACTGATCCGTCGTTCAATATATTATGTACGAAAAAAGTATTTTCAAATAAAAATGATGAAAATGTATAGTCAATAAACTATATTCACCAATACATTTTTCTACTTTTAAAAAATTGGGGGGGGACCCTGGACCCTCACCACAGTTACGGCCTTAGTTATAACTTTATGAGTGATAAAAACTTAGGTGTAAAAATATTTCATGCAAATTTTGAAAAAGCTACACGCATAGTTGTTAAAAAAATATGTAATGATGAATATTTTATTTTATTAATGGTTTTGTCGTTCTAAGCATACTAATTACCATGTCCATTTTTAATCAGAATTAAGAAATCTACATGGATTATTAAAACTATATATTTACATAAAAATCTGTTGATGTTTTTTATAAACTAATAAGTTTTTATAATATTTATATTAAATCAAGATATTTTATTACCTATACCTAAAATCTATCAATTTAAGTCATGTAGGATATAAGTATACATACAATATTATATGAGACATTTTAAATTTATAAAATTTGAATGCATATGATGCCTTTAATATTACTGACAGATGTCATCACAATATTCTTCTGGAGTCTTTAGAAGTTCTTGAAAAAAATTAAATATGAGAATTATTTTTGATAGGTGACATTTTTCACTTGTTATTTATTAAAACGATTACATTTAATTAAGCTAATATAACTATATCAGGTAAACTATTACTAAAATCACACAGTAATTATAGTATATTATACAATTTATTTATTTAAATAATTATAATAACAATTACAACGATAATCGAGTGTTACTTATCAACAGACTTTATTGTTGTATTCAACTCGTAAAAGTCTATCATGGTTTCTAGAAAGTAAACAATTTGATTGATATGTTTATAACATTTTTAATTTGTTTAAAAAAATTTTTATTATTATGTGTATATTATTTATTGGTTGCCAAAATGTTATAAATCTAATATACATGTATAATGACCAAATCTAACGACAATTACATTCTTATAGTTGTAATAAATAAAATGAGAAGGTAAGAAATCAAAAATTTACAAGTTCAAAATAAGGACCACTCTAAATATTGCTACTCAAAAACCGTTTTCTATAATAAACTGCAATTTATCTTCAAATATCTTCCCCCATTGATAACTACCCCACTCTTCAGACTACCATAGTTATTTCTTACATTTACCTCACATCAACATCGTGATGCAGATACTTTTTTTATTTTTTCCCTTTTCAGCTGCGAAATTGACATTTTTGTCTTCCTAATATTAATCTCATTATGTATACCTGCTTACCCTAACAAATAAACACTTACCTACTTATTAAAGTTTTGTCTCAATCAACTTCGTAACGTTACAATATTATGTAGGATCCCTCTATCAGCTTGATAATTTATTTTAGTATTTCGACCGATTTTCTTCTTTGATTAATTATAATTTAAATATGGTTTTTGTGATGACTGATTTAATTCATTCAATTTCTTCTTATACTCGTAGACTGTATTGTTATTTATATAATCACTCATTTTTTTTATAAAAGTTTTTATTTAGGTATGAATTTCTCTGACATAGTCATCTAAACTTATTGTTAATACAAATTAGGCATTTCTAACTTTTGGAAAACAGTTAACAATATATAATACACTGGAATCATAAATAAATACAAGATGGTAGTGTTACAATATAATATTGCAATATGATTACTAATACTATTTGTCATACATTTTACACATCATAAAATAATAATTAGCAACAAATATACAGGGTAACTTTTTAAGCATGCTCACCCCATTATTATGCTTAAATTATGTATATATTCAAATTCTGATTTTTGGAATTTTTAAATGTAATTGAAGACGATATTTTCGAGTACTTAGATTTTTCAAATCATTTAGGGAGTATCCTGTGGCGATACCAACTTTGGTTTTTCAAATGAGAACATATATATTTAAAAGGCAAATGTGAATCAGGTAACTTTTCTGAAAATGTTGACGTATTGAAATCGAAATTTGAACGAAAACTTCCGGAGATATTCTACTTTAAATACTAAGGAATAAGGATAATATAGTCTATTATACTAAATACTTAGTAAATGGATACAAGCTCGATAATTATAATTCGGTATGTAATATAAAAAATTCGTTAATAATTACTACTTATTACTAAATGCTTATGGGTTTATATTGCATCTGACAATTTTCAAAGCAAAGGAAATATGTATGTATAAAACAATTCCTTTTTATTTTATCGAGTATGTTATCTTATAATAGCCTATAGGTATTGTTATTTTTTATAGCATAACTATGATCTAGAATAAAATACTAAATAATCGTCAGTAGTCCAGTCGGTAACACAAATGTAAAATATTGTGTACATGATGATTCGCCAGTTAGAATATGTAAAATCAATTAGAATTAAAAATATATATTGTAATAAAAATAAACATACCGATACCTAATAGTCTTGTATCATTTATACACGACCAGTAGGCAGTAACAGTAATTGCTTCTAGATTACGCACGTGCTATAACTTTAAGATAAGAAATAAAAGGCAATTGCCATAAAATATATAAATATAAAATAAATAGGAACGGATCACGATTAAATATATTGTACAGGTTTGAGGTTACATAATAAACGATTTTGATATTGTATTTAAAACAGAGCAAGGTGGATTGATATATCTACCTTGAAACACAGATACCAAATATTGATAGTAAACACCAAACAGTGATATAAATCAGCTGTAAAATAATAACTACTAGCGCTCATATGTTAATATTTAGAACTATATTTCCACTTGGAAATACCAATATAAATAGCATGACACAATTTGAAAATTTAATATTATGTTTATTTTGTCGTAAATTCTACCAGTTATTTCAATTTTCAATAAAGTGTTAACATTTTGATTTGTTCAAATAATTTTATAATTGTGTGAAAACTAGAAAAAGTATAATAAGTTGTTACTCAACATTTTTTTTGAGTAGACCTACCTGCATAATTATTTCAAAAGGTAAGTTAATATACAAATGTTATAAAAAGGACTGGTTAAAATAATATATTGTAGTAAATTAACTTAATTATTTTTAAATTTAAATTTGTTTTTCCTTTTAGAAATGTTAAATATTATCTGCCAACACGGATATTGCTATTATCTTACCCAAAACTACAGCGACAGTTTGAATGAAGGTTTCCTAGAAATTTGAACTCACTGTGTTTACGAAATGTTAATAAATTGTGTTTGATTTCTACACATTATAACGCTTTAAAGATGATTACCAATGTTTTTACATAGTACATAAGGTAATATTATTATATTATTGAGTTTTTATTAAATGTCATTTAAATTCTTATACTTGGTTTCAGGCACATTACAAACATTAGTCTTCTGCTACTCAACGAGCCTAAAATGTGAAATACAAGATAAAACATATTTTTTGGACAAAATTATTTATCAAATTTGCACATAAGTTGTAAGTAAAATATTTTTTTATGCTTATTTTTCAATTTATATCAAACATAATTTTAGCTCATATATTTGATTTCAGAAAAAATTATTACCTAGTTCTTATTTCTATTTTGATGCTCATACTTAAATGCCCAATTGTGATCAACGTGTATATTTAAAAACTAGAAAGAAGTTTTATGACTTTTTAGTATTTTATTAAGCAGGCATCGTGATTGCAACATGATATTAAAGTGTAAGTACCTAATCTTATAAAAAATACCTTAACTTAAAGTCTTCAATAGATACATTTTAGTAAATTAACTTCATTGTTTTTAAAATTTAATTTGTTTTTACTTTTAGAAAGAATAAATATTATCTGGCAATATTACTATTACTATATTACTATTATTTCACCAAAATCTTACATGTGACTACAGTGATAGTTTGAAAGAAGACTATCAGGGAATTTAATCTTGTGTGGTGTTAATAATATTCATTTATTATGTTTAATCTCTATATCAATGTTTGTACTTCAAAAATGATTACCAATGGGCAATGTTTCTATGTATAATATATAAGGTAATATATTCTGTAGTTTTATTAAATTAAATTTAAATTTTTATATTTGGTTTCAGGAACATGACAAATTGAAGTATTGTGCATAAAATAATTTTTAGATATTATTTGCTCATAGCTGTAAGTAACATATTCAAATAAGTGTCAAGTAAAACTATTTAATCCACTATTGTACATATGTATATGTGTTTTAATTTAAAGAAAATAATTTTGGCATTTACAAATATATTTTCATTTTCAACTAATTCTAGATTTCATTTGAAGTTGTAAATCTTTTTATAAAAGCAGTTATCATATTTTAAACTGTGCATTAATTTGAGAATCAACATTAGCAGGATTTTGTGATTTTTTGGATTTAAATTGTTTAGTTGATTCATTAAAACATTTTGTTATATTATCAATTATTAACAGATCACAAACAACTTTATCTATAATTATTGAAATTGAAGTAGTGTGTCACATTAAATTGTAATTAAACTGCACCGTAAGCAATAAGGTTTATATTATAGTATTAATGTGGTCACTTTTTGATGTTTAGTAGTTATAGATTAGGTTAGTGACATTATAGACAAGAGTTACATATATATTTCCACTAAATAAAAGATAATAACATTTAGAATTATAATTATCCATTTACTTATATTTTATCAAGTGTTCAAGGGTATAGGTAATATACGTAGGATTGATAAGTAGGTACACTCATCTTTGATTTTTTTCAAAAATTTACTGTAAAAAAACTGTTCAAACTGCCGCCTCTTTACGGTCGGTTCGGATGCGCAAGCGCCCAACGGAGCAAAGGCTATGTGCAACTCTTCGACTCCCTTCCATCACCGCGACTTTTTTGACCACCGCGCCCACTTGTCACCATCGTTCAACCAGTTCGTCATCGTCAGCGTATGCGCACCGGGCGCCGTGTCTGTCTGATGACCTTTGACGCTTGTACAGTTATATTCTCCGTCTTTTTGGATTCGATGCATTTATAATATTATACTTGTGTTTGCCACTATATTAACGCTCAAATTAAAATATCGTTTTTATCGCGTAGTGTTCCGGTGATTCGTTTACACCACATCAAGGACTAATATACGCTTAGTCGACCGTGGTACATCGTGCGATCACCCTGCGTCGTCATTGCGACATTTAATTGCACTCTTTTTAATTATTGATATTATATTATAATTCGTCGTCGGTTTGTGTCCGACACACACACACATATATAATATATATATACATATTACATATATGTATACGACAAATATCAAGCCGTCGTCTGTTCGAGGTGTCGCCGCCGACCTATTTATATATACGGACCAAATATTGCAGCACAGCATTATGATTTAACTGATCAATTCTATCTAACCAACATAAACGTAATATTAAAATATGACTAATATCCGAACAATTACAAAAATACAAATTATTAATATTGTATTATTATAAGTACATACATTGCAGTTAATACTGCAGTTATTATGTTTATTGAATTTATTTATTTATAATAGGTATAAGCAATGTGTTAAAAGGATATCATCACCTACGAAAAGGTAATCTAAGTATATATAATAAACTGCATAGCACACAATAAATTAAAAAATTAAGTAAAGTATAGCTAGAGCACCAATTATCCGCAGTAATATTTAATTGTATACCTAATTAATCGTCATAATATTGGAGTAATTTTAATAAGATATATTTTTTATTTAATATACACTATGTATTAAAAATACATATTATACAAAGGAGGGGGATAAATAATGCCCAGCGGAATCTATATGTTAATATTATAAACAGTAGCCGGCGGAATCAATACAAACGTTTTTCCTAAACAGGTAGTTTAGGTGGAATCAATAATTCTCCCACGGCCACAGCTTAATAATAAATTTGAGTTCAGCAAAACATATTATGTGATGTTAGTTTTAATACTAAAGTAAAGAGTAAATTTAACTATTACAAAATTTAAAGGTAAGAATTTTATGTAGAAAATGACATAGGTACCTATGTTTTTATTGACATTATCAATTTAAAGTTATAATATTTTACATAGATATAAAATATAACTCACTTTAAAATGATAATATCAATTAAAGCTTATGTAATTTTCTAAATAATATTTTTACCTTTAAATTTTATAATAGGTAAATTTACTTGCGGTTATGGCGTCCTCGTTGCGTGTTCGAAGATCGTGAAAACACTTAACAGTGCATTCTGTCGGACGTTGTAGGTATGTGTTTCACTTTGGGTGACACGTCCTTCTAATGAAAACATAATGAAAATAATAAATTTTATATAAATGATTAATTACCTATGACTTTAAAGGAGTCTTACTGTATTTTTGTGTTTAAAAATAAAAGTCTGTTCTCTATTGACTATTATAACAAATCTGAACATTATCTATCAATACATTGAACAGCTGAATCCGAACGAGTCTTTATTGCAAAGAGTGGAATATGAATCTCTGGGAAAACGAGACTAACAGATAGAATTCTTTACCTCACTCTCAACAATCATCGTACAGACTCATCGACAGATTTATTCGTTTGAAAACTACATATTGGAACAGAGAATATACAATAGTTTTGCTCGCATATATAGGTAAATTGTAGTATTTTTGATAAGAGTTTATCCAACATGTCAAATTTAATATTTTATAAAATATAGCTTCTTGTTTATCAGCTGTAGACATTCTGGTAATTTTCAGTTATTTTTAACCATTAATATATTTTAGTATTCAAAATGTATATTTTAGTTTCGGTGAAAATGTGTCAACATTCTATATGAAAAAGGCAAATTCGCAAAATTTCACAAAATATATAATATACTCTATGTTTAATAACCAAATCTTTAAGTTTATATTTTATATATTTAAGAATTCTAATAAAAATACCTTCTAATAATTATTTGTTTAAAAGGTAAATTATCTTATATTTATTATAGCTGAGTTCTCGTTGATAAATTATTGTAATTTATTGGGTATCAAATATCAATTTGTAGTTCTATTTTGAATTAAACTTGTCAGACGAAAATGTATAATGTAAAATATATGTATATAAAATGTGTACATAGTAAAATTATGTTTTTTTTATAGGTTTAACAATTATGCAGTATCAAATATATATATACATCACGAGTATTTCAATTTTTTGATAGATCAAAAATAAGTTAGTGTCTATCATACCAAATAATTTTTTTCAATTTTTTTTATTTACCGCAGATATGGCACTGGACGAATAAAAAAGATTTGAAAATGCCAATTTTACATTTTAATAATATTATGTTATGTATGTAATTACAGGTTGACTCTACCAATTTTAATTACATAAAATACTACGATTATGGATATCTTATCAGTTTCATACCTGCAGGTGTATTGTCCACCATTTATCCAGCTCACAAGTAACCGACCAATATATATTTAATAGATTTATACGGCTAGGATTTATAATATAAATTTATTATGTAAATTTAAATTTGATTAATATTTCCTAATACAAATACGAACCACGAGATACGGAATAAAGTTTTTAATTCGAGTGTAATAAATTTATTTTAAGTGATTAAAATAAAATTCACTGTTTTCCTGAATTCCAATGTAGGTACTACAGGACATGTATTAATAATGCAAAAATGTGCAAAATAAAAATATAGGTATACTTAACTATACATACCTTGGTAATTTCAATAAAGTAACTATATTACGGTTTTTTATTATCTCGCACAACAATATTTTAACATACATATAAATCCTAGCCAAGCCTCTCCTAAAAATGTATAATCGTCATACAATGTAGCTTTATAATTGTTTTTTCAGTATTTTTGGGATTTCTGTCATCATTTCGTCGATCGGTTATTTAATCGCAGTCATAAGTATATTATGTTACGTAAACGCACACGTGCATTTCGTCTTACAATTTATTATGGGAACGGCTTTGGTAAAAATAAGACGATTCCTCGTGAAGTGCGATCTTATAACACACGTATATAATAACAGAATTTTGTATTATGTCCTAGACCGTGGCATTTATATCAATTGACAGGGTTTGGACGTATTGGGTTCCACTGGATAAGCAGACAATACGTCACGTTCCAATAGTACTGTACGTTTTGGTAAACAAAGGCGGATATTTTTACTACAGCCTTATCGAACTACACCACATATATTCATCTTATACTTTAACTCTACCTATGGGCAACTTACATATTTTAAAAGTGGCGATGCTCGTCGCTCGACGCACTTGAACCACCGGATTAATAATCGCATACGGTATAAAATACTTGAATATAGGAATGATCGGGTTGGCTTGGTACGTTTTGTGGTTCTACATGATCAATGATAACCTATTTCGGGACCCGAACCTCGATATCATTTTATTTGGAGGTTCCAACAGCCGGCGATATTCTTTTGAAACGTCTGGCGTTTCGTTAATCCGTTCAATGGTGTCGGACATACCGTGGAAATCGCTGTAAACTTCTAAGCCCATCCTCGTGATTGGTCTATTATACGTGTGTAATATTCAAATAATTAATAGAAAAGCAGATGGTGATTTCTACGCTACCGTACGTGGTATCTTATTGAATACGTTTAAAAGTATCTATATTTCTCTATTAAACACATTATTTTGATTATGCAGGCAATTAATGAATGGAATATGAGAACATACACTATTATTATATTGCTTCTCGTCGTCGTCCTGGTCGAATTAGTTCCAGAGATTATTATATCAACTTCCACCACCAGCATCAGAAAGTTTTGGACTTGCTTATATTTTGGTTTAATGAGCATATATTTTTTCATGGAAGCAATTATCGGCAACACTTTAGAAACCAATAAAATGTTACATTTTGTGCTTATAGAAATAGAATTTCTTTATACTTTTGGTAAATATATATTAAACCATGCGAAACATACAATATTGAAAACTATTTTTGTAATATTATGAATACAAATTACGTCGGTTTTTTTTATAGGATTCTACTTAAACCATTTGGATATCGCGCCAATCTATGCCAGCTTACTTTATAGTCTTCTGTTTAGTATGCATTATATTTCAAATTTATTTTGGGAAACAGCAGTGGCGTGCCCAGCAGGTAGGCCTGGTAGGCCCGGGCCTACCCTGTTTTCAAATAATAATTATTAATATTTTTCAAGAAACATAATTTTATACAATTTTTTGCTTCATAATACGATATGTAATTGAATCATTTTGGAACAAAGATTATTTATTTATTACCCACTTATAGCAAGCGTTTATACGTTATTAATAATTCTTTCCTTCGTCGCAAACAATTGTAGCCACAGGACTGCTTATCGGCTAAAAATAGTAAATAATAGACAATAATACACCCGAAGTGAGTTATTTATACATTCGTCACTGACCGTTCACTGCCGACAATCGTCATTTGATATAAGATAATGAATATGGTTTACAAAATATATTTTATTAGTTTATTACAGTGTGTACTGTGTAGTGTGTAGACGTATTATAGTGACTTGTGTGTAACCGAGCCGATCGAGGAAATCGTTTTGTCTGTTTTTGTTTATGTACACTATTAGAATAACCTAAGTACTTTTTTTATTTTATATTGATTATAACTTGACTAATAATTAAATAAAAATAAAAATATGATTAGCCAGTTTTTTAAACCTATTCCGAAACCCACAAGGACATTGAACGATGACGATAGTACAATAGATCAACCACAAACAAAAATGTTAAAATTAAATGTTACCTCAACTTCTAACGAGTCTTCTATTTCCTCGTCTAGCTTAAATGTGCTTGATATTAGCTTAAATAGTGATGAACAACCTATTCAGCCGATTATCAATTTTCCACATCGTAAAATTTGTGAAAAACAACGTAGTTTTCAAAGTTCATGGTACAAAGTTTATCCTTGGATTGAATATTCTGTTCAATTGGATGCAATTTTCTGTTTTTTTTGTCGTCATTTTACTAGTTCTATATCTCGTGAAAAGCATCAAGATATTTTAATAGCCACAGGATATAATAATTGGAAAAATATTTCGGGGATGGCAAAAAAACATAACTCGGCAGATTCGCATAAAACATCGTTAGCCAAATATCAAGGTTATATATCATCAAAAAGTATAGGAGCTGTTACAACTCAAATGAATAGTCATGTCGAAGAGAATATAAATAAAAATCGAGAAGTATTAAAAAGTGTAATTCGTTCAGTTTTGTATTGCGCACGACAGGATATAGGTTTACGTGGTCACAATAATGTAATCGAATATTCAAATGAAATATTTTTATGTACTTATAATTAAAAAAACTATTGTTTCATTTGCATTCATTTAGGTATTATTCAGTCATATAAAAACTTAATTTTATTTTTTAATATGTAACTTTAGGTATTATTAACAAGTCAAATATGAGGAATAAATTGTGTTGTACTATATTATTTTATAATCATTTTTTCTGATTAAATTTAAAAATATTATTAAGTTTCTAAAAAAAAAAATAATGTGTATTGTGTACATATAAACTAAAATAATTATAACCGGGCCTATCCTACATTTTGATCCTGGGCACGCCTCTGGGAAACAGTCCTAAAAACAATAATCAATTCTAGGGTAATAGAATAAAAGATATTAAATGTTCTTAATATTATCAAATGAAGTTAACTGTCTTGGTTATATTTTTAACATAGATTCTAGACGAAGCCAGAATTGACATGTTTATGGCAATAGTATGTTTGGCGATGGCAATGCCCTATGCTATTTTCGCATCGGCGGAAATTCCAACATGGACAGCAGATAAACCAGTAGAAGAAAATCAACAAGATATAATTGAAAACGATGACCTACTATCTGTGTGACTATGTAAAAGACGAATAAAATACATTTAATATTGTAAACAATACACATTAGATGCACTTTAATAAGTCATTTAGGTAATAAAGATAATACAATTATGTATTATTAGTGTTGTTATTTTTAATTTCTGTTTATTATCATCTATGTGTAGGACCATATTAATCAATATTATCACAGACAATATTATCGCAAATAACCAAGTATTTTATAAAGTAAATTTATACTGATGAATAATAACAATTAAAAAGAATGATTTTTTTTCTTTTCTTTTTTTCCCTAAGTTTAGCATAACTATACATAACTATTATTATTAAAACAGTTTTTAGCATAAATTATTTTAGTATAGGTAGTCTAAAAATAATATGCAATATACGCTTATCTAAAATTTATTCTAAAAGCAATAAGTCAAGTTCAAAATTAATTCAAGAAAACATTTATATGATTTATATAAACATATTATAGAATATAGATTGAAAATGAATATACTGATTTATATAAATTTCTTAATATATTTACTAATGTATGATTTTAATTTTATGTTAATATAATTGCGTACCTACTCTTAATTTTACCAAAATATTTAGGACACTGATTGACACAGCTATTATTATTATGGTTCAAATACTTTATTTTTTGAAACATTGAAATCATTGAATCAAAATTTAGCTTTCTTTATGAAAAATTAATACAACTTGCAATATTATTATCAATTACTTTCCATTATACGACGTCGAGTTTAATTTAATAACATTTGAGGTTGACCCTATATAATAATATAATTAATATAAAAGATAAAAAAATAAATAGGTTAATTAATATATAATAAAATTAGCAAAAATAGCAGTATTCATGATCTGTCTAATTATGTGAATTTATTGAAATATAATACATACTTATTATTTACCATCAATAGATATCTATTTCTAAATATTTTTATGTTTATGTACATATACACATATTAATTATTATTATTCTTATAATAAACGGTTAATAATAAATTAGCATTATTATGGTGACTTGTGATTCGTGGTAAATAGGTTAAGTTATATTACATACTATATTTGCGAAATATGAATGAAAAATAAACGGGTGATAGGTACATTAAAAAATTATTGAGCTAAAATTGTTGTATTACATTTAATAATAAAATGTTTTTTTTATTATAAACAAATGAGAATATTATTTATTGAATTCATAATTTAGAAATATAAATTATACTAATTAATTATTATTACTACATATTATTATACATTATTATAAAAACGTGTAATGCTTATCCCTTAAAATTAAAAATATCAGTATATTAAATTAATTTACATTTGAAAATGTTTAATAATTTAATATAATATTATAACGAATTCCATTTCAACACGTACATCATTTAAAGATATATTTATAATACAAATAATAAATAATAAAATTAAATATTCATTTTGATAATAAACATTTTTAATAACCCTCATATAAACGTATTTAAATTATTCTTTTAGTTTATATTATTAATAAGTATACTATACCTATAAATTGATTTGATATTTATTACTATAATAGTTTATTAACATTCAGACAATCATATATATATTTTTGTAATTAAATAATAATACTTGGATTTTTTTATTATTTAAAATACAAAATATTTATTTAATTAAAATCGTATTATTTATAAATAAATATAAATTTAATTAAAAAACGCATTGAACAAATTTAATTATTAATTGTTTTTATCATCCCAATAATTAATAAAATCTGAAAATTAAACACTATAAGGTTTTGTGGTATTGTGGACTGTATGATAAAATATGTAAAAAAGGTGTATCAATGGTCTTAAGAAAAACAAAACGGTGTCAAATCCAAATGCTGGCTGGCTAGCTACGGTATACCATAGATTAAAATATATACTATATAATATAGACCTAGTATAGCATATTGTTTAATCCATTGCTCTAAAGAAAGCTATTCGGTGTCGTCCTACAAGTAATCACGCACGTACTCCGAACACGGCTGTATACGCACCACGCGCGAGACGCTCATCCACATGGCGTGTTTAAAAATGCGTTTTGGACGACTGCGGTATGACGGTTAGCAGTACAGGCAGTGGACAGTATCGATAAAACGATAAAAGTGATGGTGAATTTAATTGTGTCAGAGATCGTACAAAGTGAATTGCATAAAAAAAAATATGTTATGAAAACATTTTTCTTTTTTTTTTCAGAACCGTCTAGTATTTTCCATCAAAGTTTTCTAGTTTTTTTTATTATGAGTCATGATTTATGACCATTCGGGCACCTTAGCTCAATTTTTTTTTCGAATTATCTTAGAAGTTATAACATAATTATTTGTGGTAAATATTTTGGTTATGGTCGATTTCGGTTCAACTGCACTTGGAAAATGCAGGTCTTCGCGACGAAATGATTTACAAAAAAATAAAACACAATACTAATAATATACACATATACACAAAATTACCACAATTTTTACATTTATTTTAAGTTTTGAGTGTCCTGCAAATCTAAATTTCTTGGTACTATTCCATTCAAATGTTTACCTACAATAATAGTATACCTATTCTATCTTTTGACAAAATAAAATACGTACTACTAGTATAAAAATGTATCATGAATTTCATGATACAGGATACAAAATACAATATGTTATCGAATAATTTACACACGTTTTGTTTTATTATACAACTACATGCACGTGTGATGTACAATTAATGTAATATTGCATTAAAAAAACATTTAATTAATATTACAATAATATAGGTACCTGAGTACCAATGTTAATTGTTAATAACCCTGGGATGACTGAGCTTGTACTTACCTATTTTCAGTTATATCTAAAAACGCAGGTACTTACAGTGAAACATGAAATTAATTATAATATATTTCTTATTATAATGTATTTCACACGAGAAATTACTAACTAAAGGTTGGCTTTAAAAAAAATAAACACATGCAAATGCAACAAGTTCCGAGCACTAGTAATGACCTTGTAATTTGTATATTAAAATAAATGATATTATGTGATACACTACTACTTATTAACGTACTAGGCTTGGTATTAAATATAATCGGCGTAGACGATTTTATACTGCGCGGCGGCAACTATTGTTGGTACAAAATATGGTAGGGCCAACAAAATGATTCGCTGTAGACCAGTAAGATAGTACTGACGACTTGTGTAAGTAAATATTACAATAAGTATTTTAAATTATGAATAATGAATTCAAATTGAGATTTGTGATTTTAAAGGATATGACTTCTAATCACCAAGTAAAAAGTAATTATTTAGGTGTATAAGAAAATTGGTGGTCCTGAAAAGGACCGTTTTAAGGGACGAGAGAGAAGTAGTGATCGTTCAGTTTACTTCTTCTTGGGAGCTGCTGTTTTCTTGGTTGGAGTCTTCTTCGCTTTGGGTTTGACAGCGCCAGCAGGTTTTTTCGCTTTGACCGGAGATTTCTTCGGTTTGGTAGCCTTCTTAGGTTTAGCAGCGACGGCCGCTTTCTTGGATTTTTTAGCCGCCGGTTCGCCAGAAGCTGGTTTCACTTTCTTGGCAGACGTCGATTTCCTCTTCACGGCACCAGGGGCTTTGACTTTTTTGGCCACCGGTTTCTTCTTCTTGACTACGGCCGCCTTTTTTGGTTTAACCTCGGCAACCGGCAGTTTGAAATGTCCAGAAGCGCCGGTGCCCTTGGTCTGAACGACGGTACCGTTCGCTACGGCGGCTTTCAAAAACTTCCTGATGAACGGCGCCAGCTTGGCGGGATCGACTTTGTAGTTGGCAGCCAAGTATTTCTTGATAGCCGGCAAAGAAGATCCTTTCTTCTCCTTGAGTTCTTTGATGGCAGACTTCACCATCACGGAGGTGGTCGGGTGAGACGCAGCGGGCTTCTTTGCCTTTGAAGCAGCAGCAGCAGTCTTCTTCTTGGCCGGAGACTTTTTCGCGGCTGGCGACGCAGTGACTGGTGCCGGAGAGGCGGGAACGACCGTTTCTGTCATGATAGAGTTGATTTTGAACGTAGAAAACCGACTCGAAAATTTACTGTTGAATGTAACGCTGAGCAACGAAACGGTTTGTAAATATATATACTGTACCGTACCGACTAGTAAACCGTCGTGATTCGCGTCATCGACACGGCTGCGGTTGTGCAAACGTTTTTCGCGATTTCTCGGCGAGAAATAGTTGTAAAAATCTGACTTTGATCTTTTCTAAAAGCCAGCTAAATTCCAAAAGATCTCATATAGTTATCCCGACGCTATCTAGTAACACAAAACCACCACGGATCGTTATTCTCACGGTTC
Source organism: Rhopalosiphum padi (assembly GCF_020882245.1). NCBI lineage: Eukaryota > Metazoa > Arthropoda > Insecta > Hemiptera > Aphididae > Rhopalosiphum > Rhopalosiphum padi. The sequence continues at coordinate 49,740,334 of NC_083598.1, read as the reverse complement.
CAACCGTGTTTTCGTAGTCCATGTTTAATGGTATACCGTATGACCGAAACCAATTTTAAATGTACAAAAACTTTTTAGACACATTCTATACGAGTTTCCCAAGCCTCGAGTGCTTGCAGTTTTCAAATCGACCGATATGTCGATGAACAGTGACTTTTCAAAATTGACGGTTTTAGGTTACTGTTACGGCACGGCGTCATTAACGTTTATACCATTGACATGTTTACATCACGGACTTTACCAATAAATCTAATCTTAATGGTACCTATTCACGTTAAATATTTTTTTTAAATAATCATAGTATTTCGCCGTTAAGGGATTTTGGTCGAAACTCGATTTTAAATAAACAAAATTTGACTTATTTATACGTCATCATCGGTGATCTCGTGTCTGATACATTGTCGAGTTTGTACGCGTAATAAACCGACGCCGCAGATTACACTACTATACACCATTACCTATATTATTTGTCTGTGATTTTTTAGCATCTAACGTCTTGTTGCCCCGAACCTTGACGATGTCATACTGTTTTTCTATAAATAGAGTATTTTGTTATTTATTATTTAAGAAGACAAGAATTGATAGTACAAAACGTCGTCGAAACCCGCGGGGAACCTAAGACACCTTCTAAAGTGGGCAAATGTCCTAATATAACGTAACATTTCAATAGTTGTACTATTAATAGTATAAGAACCGAAGAATTTCCTACAATGATAGATTTTAGTCTTTTGTTGATCTACCGCCAAAAATCTGTACCGTGTATTCGTCTAGCCGTGAGATTCGGTATATCATTATTATAATATTATGTAATAAGTATAATATGGGTATGAATATGTTGTTTATTTTTAATTAAACGTAGCTATCGGACCTATCGAAATATTTTTATTATACATTTGCATTTTTTCTATCATATTAATGTGATTATTGAAGTAGGTCTGTAGATAATTACGTAATCTTTTGTATAACGTAGGAACAAAGTGAGTATTTTACAGGTTAAAACTTTTAAAAATAGGCACTTTTTAAAAGTTATATTTTTAACAGTGATAAAAAAATAACAAAAGCACTATCTCTAAATACTTATGTAAATTATAATGTATTTATAATTAAATATTATTAATTAACGGCACTGCACGCATTTAAAACGTTTTTATTAAAATACATTTTCATTGTCTTTTGAGTGTTATAGTAAGTGTAATATTGTACGTATTCCGTGGATTTTTTCCATTATTCATCAACAAGTTACATACAATAATTTTTATTATTATTATCAAACAGGCATAATAACGTATTAAAAAAAATATGTTATGTTAAAATAATATTTCGACGGTTGTTTATAGTAAATAATAATTTTGTGAAATTATGTTTTTGATTCCCTTACCCAATTTAAGTAGTGCTTAATTACTTGAAGATGAGAAAGGGTCGACTTAAGGTCTTAAATTTAATGTCACGAGTAGCGATGAGAATAATCGAGATATCTCAATTATTAAAACAATAATCGATCTTGTAAACGAGTGATTTTTATCCGAATTATAGTAACTCGGAACTCGACCACCTACTGGGGTTCACATCACTCGATTTATTTTAGAATCCTGTCCCACAAAACTCCTAACAACGTATAAAATATTGAATGAATAATAGTTATTAGTAAATTTATAAATGGCTATTATTATTTAAATGTATAAAATAATTTGCTAAGTAAAAGTTAGAATGAAATGTATAATACTATATTCATTGCAATCGAATAAAAATTATTCCTAAGATGACCATGAAACGAGACGTGTTAGGAGGGGGTATAACACGATTATGAAAATGTTTCGATTACTAATTCAATCGATGCCCATCACACTATTCACGACACTAGGTATTTGATTGTAAAATAGTATTAAGTTACGTTAGACGAGTATTAGAGAATTAACATGTAACGACGGTTTGGTGGCCCTGAAAAGGGCCGTTTTAAGTGGTATATGAGCATCAAAAGACGATTAAGCGCGTTCACCGCGGATACGACGAGCCAGTTGGATGTCCTTAGGCATGATCGTGACACGCTTGGCGTGGATGGCGCACAAGTTGGTGTCTTCGAACAAACCGACCAGATAGGCTTCGCTGGCTTCCTGCAATGCCATGACGGCGGAACTCTGGAAACGCAAGTCGGTCTTGAAATCCTGAGCGATCTCACGCACCAAACGTTGGAACGGCAATTTGCGGATCAACAGCTCCGTGCTCTTCTGGTAACGACGGATTTCACGGAGAGCCACGGTTCCCGGACGATAACGATGGGGTTTCTTCACTCCTCCGGTGGCGGGTGCGCTCTTACGGGCGGCTTTGGTTGCCAGCTGCTTTCTGGGAGCCTTTCCTCCGGTAGATTTACGTGCGGTCTGCTTGGTACGGGCCATTGTTGATTTTGGTTATTACTAGTGATGTTAATGTACGGACAAATGTAAAACAGTGATAACCGTCGAATCGAATTTCACCAGTATTTATATACAAAACGGATTCGTATCTGCCGTTCTCATTGGTCGACGCGTTGTCGATAATCGGGGAGTGGGAGAAAACAAATGGAGCATTTCGATTGGCCGTGCGTGCTCCGTGAAACGCATAAATACATTGACGTTTGTTAACCGGGCATCAGTCAACGTTCAGCGTTCATCGCAGCAGCTCTTTAAGCAATCGGCTAGAAACTACATAAAATCAACATGACCGGACGCGGTAAAGGAGGAAAAGGTCTTGGAAAAGGAGGCGCCAAACGTCATCGTAAAGTACTCCGTGATAACATCCAAGGAATAACCAAGCCTGCCATTCGTCGATTAGCTCGCCGTGGCGGAGTAAAACGTATCTCCGGTTTGATCTACGAAGAAACCCGCGGAGTGTTGAAAGTGTTCCTGGAAAACGTGATTCGTGATGCCGTAACATACACCGAACACGCCAAGAGGAAGACAGTGACCGCCATGGACGTTGTCTACGCTCTTAAACGCCAAGGACGTACCTTGTACGGTTTCGGAGGTTAAAATGTTACGTCCGCGATTTGCTACGTAAAAATATAAGACACATATTAAAAAGGCCCTTTTCAGGGCCACCACTTATAATATAAACGTCTCTTAGACTACATGCTCAACTAGATTTGTTTACTTCAATGTATCAAATTGTTTTTGTATTGGTGTATTTTATGGGCACTTTAATATTCATCATTATACCTATTTAAAACAAAATTAAGTAACACATCGTTCTTTTCATAAGCGTAAATTAACTCGAATAGGTGTTAAACAATACGAGATTGATTTCTGTGTAAAAACCAAATTGGTGTAAATACACCACGAATGTATAATTGAAAATTTGAAAAAGAATTGCGCGGGTAGGTAATTGTTAATATAAATATCACTGAAATATTTATCACATATTATGGATTGAGACTAAAAAAAACAATAAACGGAAGGCATTTTTTCTGTCTAATTGATGATGGTAATTTTATAATTTTGATGTATACACTACTTTGTTACAGCTAATAGGTAGATCACTTTGTTGATGTTATAAGAATATAATAATACGTTATGTATGGATCTACCTTTTACTAAGTAAGCTTTTATTATATCGGGATTCCCGATGGAGAAAATATACCTTTCTTCATTTGCAGTCTTCTTTATCAATGTTTTTTTTTCGTGTTACGTTATAATTTTGTATTTAAATTCTAAATCATTTGATAAATTTTTTTGACACATGGATATTTATACTCACAATATTAGAACATATTATGAAATATCAATTCAATCGTAATATTTATTTATTTTTGTAGATTGTAATGTTCAATTAATGGGTACGCAACACATAGATATGTATGTGCGTCATAATACTTATTAATCTGGACTTTATAATAGGTATGATTACTAAGCGCATGATAAACCTGACGACACAATATTACAAAAGTCATATATTATACAGTATACCACTGTACCACCTATTAGTATTTTATACAACTTGTCACGATGGTGAACGTTCGAAACATTGTTCTGTACCAAAATAAAATTTAGCTCAACAACAATTTGAATACAATTACCACGTTTACACGCAGTAGTTAATGCGTGTATTGAGTTATTCTGATAGTTGGGAGCATATTATAAAGGCATTTATTATTTAATGCAAATCGAACAGCTCTTATTCTGGGATTAAGCAATGCATGTAAATGCGAATTAATATTTTAACGGGAATTTTAAAATGTCAAATTTAAACTAATATAATTATTTTGGTCACCACATCCAAAGTATACGTATTTAGCAGGACTAATAAAACCTATGGTATTAAATATCTAATTTTGGTATTTTAGGAACCATCTTTGTCGTCATGTCATAAAGTATAATGGGAATTGAAAAGGGGATAAGAGGGTGGGTGATGTTTACAATAAATTGGTATTGGTGGCCCTGAAAAGGGCCGTTTTATAAGTTGACTAGGTGGTTCTAGGGGATTAGACTTTTTTCTCGGTCTTTTTGGGCAAAAGAACGGCTTGGATGTTAGGCAACACACCGCCTTGAGCGATTGTAACACCGGACAACAGTTTGTTCAATTCTTCGTCGTTCCTGATTGCCAATTGCAAATGTCTGGGAATGATACGAGATTTCTTGTTGTCACGGGCAGCGTTACCGGCCAATTCCAACACTTCAGCTGCCAAATATTCCATGACGGCGGCCAGGTATACCGGTGCTCCGGCTCCGACACGTTCGGCGTAGTTTCCTTTTCTCAACAGACGATGGATACGACCGACTGGGAACTGGAGTCCAGCACGGGACGACCTGGTCTTGGATTTACCTCCCTTCGATTTTCCTGCTTTACCTCTTCCGCTCATGATTGTATTTGAATGCTTGACTGCTTTGTAACTGATTCGAACTCTGAATGGTGATAAAATCCATAGGTTGGGAAGCTTATATAGCCAAAATTTAGAAAACAGTACTGCGATTGGACAGTTTGAATTGTTATGACGATATTACTTGACTCCGTTTGATATGCAACTACTACTAAACGATGTTGTTTTTCATCATCGTTCTGATAATGTTTTTTCGCGGAGAAGCTTCTATTTTTATTGAACACTTAACCACTGTGGATCCTATTTGTTCTGTTATACCTATTAGAATTTGGCCAATGGCTGTTTGACGTGTCTCCTTGGGTTATTCATATATACAGTCGCTTTGTGTGTTTCAACAACATTCGTATTTGAAGTGCTTCATCGTCAACAACCACAGTTTACAAAAAATTATCAGCTATGGCTCCAGGAGGTAAATCCGCAGGAAAGGCAATGAAAAAGTCGTCCGGCAAGGCCCAAAAAAACATCGCCAAGTCCGACAAGAAACGCAAGCCAAAGAGGAAAGAATCCTATGCCATCTACATCTACAAAGTGCTGAAGCAAGTACATCCCGACACCGGAGTCTCCTCTAAGGCAATGAGCATCATGAACAGTTTCGTCAACGATTTGTTCGAACGTATCGCCGCCGAGTCCAGTCGTCTGGCCCACTACAACAAGCGGTCGACCATCACCAGTCGGGAGATCCAAACCGCTGTCCGATTGTTGTTGCCCGGGGAATTGGCCAAGCACGCCGTCAGTGAAGGAACAAAAGCTGTAACCAAGTACACAAGTTCCAAATAATTCAACTTATATTATAACATTCTTTAAAAAGGCCCTTTTTAGGGCCACCAATTTTTTCTATTGATCGATAATTATTTAAATTCATATATTTATCTCCCTACAGTCTATACTTAAACTCTATCAGTGGGTATCTTGCTATTTTAAAAGTGGCAATACTCTACACACTTTTCTCGATTTTTTTGAAGTTAAACTTCTTTACGCAGGGTAGTGAGAAAAAAAAAAGCGAACGGGCGGCCGTACGAACGCAAACACGGACATGTCGTGCGCAGCCGCGGATTGTCGTAGCTGTATTTTATAAACATGGGTTGTGTCATTAAGCGACAGTATTTTTGGTTGGGTTATTAAACAAAGAATACTCAACAATAATATTAATGAGATAAATATTTAGATAAAAACGGAATGATCGTCCGAGATGATTTCATACGGTCGTCGGGGCGGCGGTGCGAAGCGTATCAGTACGTCATATACATAATATCACATAATAATAATAATATTACGTATTATAAATTATAATGTTGGACGGTGACAGCTGATGCGGTTTCGACGACGATGATAATAATAATACCATACACGCGCAGTTGTAACTTGCGATTAAAGGTCCAGGTCGTGCGGCGAGCCGGTTTTTCGATTGGTTGGTGGGTTGAAGTGTCGGTGGCGGCGGCGGCCCGCGTTCCCGTCGTGGCTTAGTTGTATGTACACGTATCCAGTGTGCTTTTAGCCATTGTTATTGATATAATAATACAGGGTGATTTTTTTATCGTGAACCAGTAAATATCTCGGTAAATATTAGGAATTTTAAAATAATTTTTTTTTTAAACTTTCTAGGTTTTACTATTTTACACTGTGTTACAAGTTTGATAATTTTAACTTCTTCCCTTATTTGATAAAAAACTATCAACTTTCGATTTTCAAATGGCAATACATATTTTCGATAACGAAAATTTATAAATATACTGAAAAAAATAATTTTAACGTTTATAGAATTTAATTTCAGTAATCCGTTCGCGACTTATTACTGTTTAAATATTCGTTCAATTTACTGCTACCGGGTAGTTTATCAAACCCAACAGTAAAGACCAGAAGTAAAAACGAAATGATATCTTAATTTAACAATACCCATAACGATCATAATCGATAATAAATCTTAGGTAGCAAGATAGATAAACAATACTGTTAGAAAAAAAAAATGTCCTATCAACACTCCCACCAGAAAACCGTGGTGTCAGTGAGCGACTAGCCTGCCGCATCGAGGTTGAATCAGTTATAAAGTATAAAAATAACATATTACAATTTACTATCGTGGTTACATAGTACATCACTGGTTACTGATTCTTGGTATAGGACTTATCACGTATTATTTTAACAAAAAAATGATAATATATGGCGGTTAACTGTTAATGTTAATTTTCCATTGTCAAATATTGAATATTAATTATTAATTAATTAATATTCTTTGAACGTTTAACCACAGAATACGTTTTAAGTAAATACTATGTAAATGTGTATTATTTTAAATATAAATTTAAGGTTTAAACCAATTATTTCAATGCATATGTATTTTGTGATAGTGTTTTAATGTTGTATTTTGGTTAAACAATTTTAATTTAATTAAAAGTATACTTGATATGATATGATCACATTAATAGTTAATTGTATATTTAAATAATTAGGTCAAGTTATTGGTACATTACATAAGTAGGGCTATGGAGTTTTTATTAACCTAAATTGGCAAATTAAAATTTTTTTTTTACCTCTGAGTGTCATTTTCATGCAATATATTAAAAGATTTTTATATCTTAAAATATTAATTAAAAATTAACATCATTTCAAAAATAAGTGTAAAAATATGGCGAAGTCAGATTGGGACTACGAGGTGGCCAACATATTTTTGGACTGTACGTTCCCATCCAATTTGTACCAAAAGTGCAATTTAAATACTCTATAACAATATTTTTATTATGAGCTGGAGCACCGTCCTGCTGCCAAACTAAAGTTTTGCGTTTTGATAACAACACAGGACTCATTTTCTCGATGCACAAACCATTGTAATATCAGTCTGATGTAGGTTATTTGTCATGTCACTTAATTTGTGTAATCAAAATAATTTACCTATTCTATTTTTTTTTTAGTATTCATAGATTGATTTGTAATTATTTTTATGTTTAATGAAAAGAAAACCTTTAATGGAAGGGGCATTGTAAAAATGTATAATTAAAAAAAAAGAAGAAATGTGTGAATAGACCTTTAACTACTTTAGTCTTAGCTCTATACCCTGAATCCAAGTACATATAGCAACCATATACATTTATATCTGCACATTTATGAATTATTTTTCTAAATACATAGAAATTGTTGATTTACTTTGTTTTAAAATGAAAAAATGTTATCTGTTTAATATAATCATTTACTATAGTAATTAAAATACACCATATTGTTTTTTAAAAAATATTTATTTTGTAATTTACTAATTATAACTCATCAATCTAATATAGAAATATAAATTATATTAAATAAATACATATGTATTTGTATGTATTTGGAGGACATATCTTTATCAAAACGCAAAACTTTAGTTTGGCAGCAGGACGGTGCTCCAGCTCATAATAAAAATATTGTTATAGAGTATTTAAATTGCACTTTTGGTACAAATTGGATGGGAACGTACAGTCCAAAAATATGTTGGCCACCTCGTAGTCCCAATCTGACTTCGCCATATTATTTTCTTTGGGGTTATCTTCAAAGTGTAGTTTACAAAGAAATGCCTGCTAATGTAAATGATCTTAAACAAAAAATTAAAGATGCTTGTTCTAATATCTCAAATTATGTTTTAGTGAAAACTACTACAAATGAATTACTTAAACGACTGGCAATTTGTTTGGAAGTAGATGGTCATCAGTTTGAACATCTATTAAAATAAATTATTAATAAACTTTAATTGACTACTTACAAGTATTGTGTATGTGTTTGTTTGTTTTAATTAAATTTTGAACTTAACTAATCCTTACTTTCCTTACCAATATTGGAAGCTTTTATAAATTATAAGGTATATTTACTATATTCTAAGATGTATGTATTTCAACCATGGTTACATAGTTCTGTGATAATTTTTTTTACCTCTGAGTGTCATTTTCATGCAATATATTAAAAGATTTTTATATCTTAAAATATTAATTAAAAATTAACATCATTTCAAAAATAAGTGTAAAAATCAATATTTTTTAAAACATTCATAGCCCTTAAAATATGTTATACTCTATGTATAGAGTAGATAATGTAAAGTATGTTCAATGTTCATTTAATTTGTATTAATTTATCTAGGGTAGTGGACATGTTAAGTGTTAATATTTTTTATTAGGTATGACCTTACCCAAATCCTGCAAAAATTTGCACTACGGAAATTTGTTCAGTTCATGTTATAGTAAAATTATTAATAACTAATGTGTTTATTGCCTTTGATAATTTAGTATTGAATTAATGTCCATTATTTGGTATAAGTTCAATAAACTTGAATAAAAACTACCTATCAATTATTTATGACTTATTTCAACGTCTTGAACATATTAATCCTACTGGTTAGTGGCTACTAAAAAACTAAATACTAATTAATAAATGTAAAAAAGTTAATGAAAAATTTAAAAAGAGTGAACATTTATAAAGTTGTTTTATTATATGAAACAAAGAAAATAAGTAACATACTTACATATTATAATGTTTTGTACTACTATAGCATAGAAAAGTACTATAGTACCAATACCAGGGATACCACTAACAATATTAACTAAATTAATTTGTATACCATGGAACAATATTATATCTTAGTTCATGTTTCAAAATTAAACCTATGAAGTATGAAGTTAATATTATCACAGAACTATGTAACCATGGTTGAAATACATACATCTTAGAATATAGTAAATATACCTTATAATTTATAAAAGCTTCCAATATTGGTAAGGAAAGTAAGGATTAGTTAAGTTCAAAATTTAATTAAAACAAACAAACACATACACAATACTTGTAAGTAGTCAATTAAAGTTTATTAATAATTTATTTTAATAGATGTTCAAACTGATGACCATCTACTTCCAAACAAATTGCCAGTCGTTTAAGTAATTCATTTGTAGTAGTTTTCACTAAAACATAATTTGAGATATTAGAACAAGCATCTTTAATTTTTTGTTTAAGATCATTTACATTAGCAGGCATTTCTTTGTAAACTACACTTTGAAGATAACCCCAAAGAAAATAATATGGCGAAGTCAGATTGGGACTACGAGGTGGCCAACATATTTTTGGACTGTACGTTCCCATCCAATTTGTACCAAAAGTGCAATTTAAATACTCTATAACAATATTTTTATTATGAGCTGGAGCACCGTCCTGCTGCCAAACTAAAGTTTTGCGTTTTGATAAAGATATGTCCTCCAAATACATACAAATACATATGTATTTATTTAATATAATTTATATTTCTATATTAGATTGATGAGTTATAATTAGTAAATTACAAAATAAATATTTTTTAAAAAACAATATGGTGTATTTTAATTACTATAGTAAATGATTATATTAAACAGATAACATTTTTTCATTTTAAAACAAAGTAAATCAACAATTTCTATGTATTTAGAAAAATAATTCATAAATGTGCAGATATAAATGTATATGGTTGCTATATGTACTTGGATTCAGGGTATAGAGCTAAGACTAAAGTAGTTAAAGGTCTATTCACACATTTCTTCTTTTTTTTTAATTATACATTTTTACAATGCCCCTTCCATTAAAGGTTTTCTTTTCATTAAACATAAAAATAATTACAAATCAATCTATGAATACTAAAAAAAAAATAGAATAGGTAAATTATTTTGATTACACAAATTAAGTGACATGACAAATAACCTACATCAGACTGATATTACAATGGTTTGTGCATCGAGAAAATGAGTCCTGTGTTGTTATCAAAACGCAAAAACTTTAGTTTGGCAGCAGGACGGTGCTCCAGCTCATAATAAAAATATTGTTATAGGAGTATTAAATTGCACTTTTGGTACAAATTGGATGGAACGTACAGTCCAAAAATATGTTGGCCACCTCGTAGTCCCAATCTGACTTCGCCATATTTTTACACTTATTTTTGAAATGATGTTAATTTTTAATTAATATTTTAAGATATAAAAATCTTTTAATATATTGCATGAAAATGACACTCAGAGGTAAAAAAAAAATTTTAATTTGCCAATTTAGGTTAATAAAAACTCCATAGCCCTACTTATGTAATGTACCAATAACTTGACCTAATTATTTAAATATACAATTAACTATTAATGTGATCATATCATATCAAGTATACTTTTAATTAAATTAAAATTGTTTAACCCAAAATACAACATTAAAACACTATCACAAAATACATATGCATTGAAATAATTGGTTTAAACCTTAAATTTATATTTAAAATAATACACATTTTACATAGTATTTACTTAAAACGTATTCTGTGGTTAAACGTTCAAAGAATATTAATTAATTAATAATTAATATTCAATATTTGACAATGGAAAATTAACATTAACAGTTAACCGCCATATATTATCATTTTTTGTTAAAATAATACGTGATAAGTCCTATACCAAGAATCAGTAACCAGTGATGTACTATGTAACCACGATAGTAAATTGTAATATGTTATTTTTATACTTTATAACTGATTCAAACCTCGATGCGGCAGGCTAGTCGCTCACTGACACCACGGTTTTCTGGTGGGAGTGTTGATAGGACATTTTTTTTTTCTAACAGTATTGTTTATCTATCTTGCTACCTAAGATTTATTATCGATTATGATCGTTATGGGTATTGTTTAAATTAAGATATCATTTCGTTTTTACTTCTGGTCTTTACTGTTGGGTTTGATAAACTACCCGGTAGCAGTAAATTGAACGAATATTTAAACAGTAATAAGTCGCGAACGGATTACTGAAATTAAATTCTATAAACGTTAAAATTATTTTTTTCAGTATATTTATAAATTTTCGTTATCGAAAATATGTATTGCCATTTGAAAATCGAAAGTTGATAGTTTTTTATCAAATAAGGGAAGAAGTTAAAAATTATCAAAACTTGTAACACAGTGTTAAAATAGTAAAACCTAGAAAGTTAAAAAAAAAATTATTTTAAAATTCCTAATATTTACCGAGATATTTACTGGTTCACGATAAAAAAATCACCCTGTATTATTATATCAATAACAATGGCTAAAAGCACACTGGATACGTGTACATACAACTAAGCCACGACGGGAACGCGGCCGCCGCCGCCACCGACACTTCAACCCACAACCAATCGAAAAACCGGCTCGCCGCACGACCTGGACCTTTAATCGCAAGTTACAACTGCGCGTGTATGGTATTATTATTATCATCGTCGTCGAAAACCGCATCAGCTGTCACCGTCCAACATTATAATTTATAATACGTATATTATTATTATTATGTGATATTATGTATATGACGTACTGATACGCTTCGCACCGCCGCCCCGACGACCGTATGAAATCATCTCGGACGATCATTCCGTTTTTATCTAAATATTTATCTCATTAATATTATTGTTGTGTATTCTTTGTTTAATAACCCAACCAAAAATACTGTCGCTTAATGACACAACCCATGTTTATAAAATACAGCTACGACAATCCGCGGCTGCGCACGACATGTCCGTGTTTGCGTTCGTACGGCCGCCCGTTCGCTTTTTTTTTTCTCACTACCCTGCGTAAAGAAGTTTAACTTCAAAAAAATCGAGAAAAGTGTGTAGAGTATTGCCACTTTTAAAATAGCAAGATACCCACTGATAGAGTTTAAGTATAGACTGTAGGGAGATAAATATATGAATTTAAATAATTATCGATCAATAGAAAAAATTGGTGGCCCTAAAAAGGGCCTTTTTTAAAGAATGTTATAATATAAGTTGAATTATTTGGAACTTGTGTACTTGGTTACAGCTTTTGTTCCTTCACTGACGGCGTGCTTGGCCAATTCCCCGGGCAACAACAATCGGACAGCGGTTTGGATCTCCCGACTGGTGATGGTCGACCGCTTGTTGTAGTGGGCCAGACGACTGGACTCGGCGGCGATACGTTCGAACAAA